>NW_022884762.1:0-18537 GCF_011952205.1 Bombus bifarius | reverse complement strand
AAAGACAGAGCAGAGAGAGAGAGAGAGAGAGAGAAAAGAAGAAGGAACATAGTAATTAAAGGACTGGAACGAAGGAAGCAATGAAGAGACAGTAAAGGAGTTCATAAACGAAAAAATGAAGATAGGGGCAGAAGTAGAAAGAGCACATATGATAAAGGGGGGGGGCAAGAACACAATAATAGTGGCGACGATGAAATCGATGGAGGAAAAGATACGGATAACGAAGGAGAAAAGCAAATTGGAAAAGGGTGTATACATAGACGAAGATCTGACGAGAAAAGAAAGGGAAGTACAGTTACATATAAGAAGGGTAGCCAGAGAAAGAAGGGAAAAGAGCGAATATGTAAAGATAGGATACAAGAAACTAAAAATAGAAAACAAATGGTACAGATGGAACGAAAATGAAGAGAGGCTGGAAGAAGAAAGATAGAGAGGGGGAGAAAAATGAAAATAGGGGGAAAGGGGGGTTACAAAGGGGACGAAAACGTACTTCTGGAATGTATCAGGGCTAATAAGCAACAACAGGGAGGTGTGGGAATATCTGAAGACATTCGACGTGATCGGACTCACGGAAACATGGATAAAGGAAGGCAAATGGGGAAAAATTAAAATATAGACTGCCCAAAGAATTCGACTGGAAATGCAGGACAGCAATGAGAGTAAGGAAAAAAGGAAGTGCAAAGGGGGGGGGATAATAACGGGTATAAATAAAGAACTAAGAGAAATAGAATATAAAGAAATAAGTGATAATATAGTTGAAAGAAAAATAATATACAATGACAAGACATATAGAATAATGATGGTTTATAATCAAGATACAAAAGGGACATGGAAAAAATAGAGGAAAGAGTAGACGGAAGAGAAGAGGAAGTGATGATCATCAGCGTAGACTGGAACGCAAGAACGGGAAAAGAGGGAGACAAAAGACAAGACAGTAAACATGGAAGGAAGAACACTGCTAAAGTATCTGGAAGAGAGAGGCTGGACGATAATCAATGGCAGAGATAAAGAAGGAGAGGAGTGGACCTATATTGGGGAGAGAGGAAACTCAGTAATAGACTATGCGATTGGCAATCAGGAGGCGACAGAAGAAATAATTGACATGAAGTAGGAAAAAGAACAGAGTCGGACCACATGCCGTTAGAAATAGAAATAGGGGGCTGGAATTACAAAAAAATGAGGAAAAGAAAGAAGAAGAGAAGGAGAAAAGAGAATGAACAAACGGAAGTGTGGAAAAATACTTGGAGGAATGTAAAGACTGGACCTACAATGGAAGAACAGTAGACGAAATGTGGACAGAAATCAAAAAGAAGATAAACGAAGCAATGCCAAAGAAGAAAGTGAAGATGAGGAAATGGGGCATGGGAGAGAAAGTGTGGTACGACAAGAAGTGGAAAGAGAGGAAAAGAGAGATAAGAAGGAAAGTGAGAAAGTTTATGAAAGGAAAATGCAGTAGAGAAGCGCTCATAGAGGGGAAAAAGGCATTCAAACAGTGGTGCAAACAAAGAAAGAAAAGACACGAAGAAGAAGAAATGGAGAAAATCAAGCAGATCAAAACAGAACAAACAGCGTGGAAATACATAAATAAATGATACAATACTTCTTAATGATACAATAAGGTTAATTGAAAATACTTATAAACTATAAACAACAATGTGATATTAGTAGTGTAAATAGTTATAATGTAAATATTTTTAAATGTCAGAAAATGTTAATAAATCATGCCAAAATTTCAAAATTTTTATTTTTCCTATTAAATTGGGATTGCATCACTGATTAAGTTTTATGTTATAACAATTAGAGTTTCAAAAATAAAATAGAATCATAAAATAATTACTTCTTTATTCATAAAGCATTACTACAATAACCTTATTTTATTAACTGAATAATGCTTAATAAATATTATTAAGTAAAATGAAATTTATGAGAGTACTGTGTATGTTTTATTAACTTTCCTTTGACATTGCATTTTTTAACAATCAACATATGTATTTATAAATTAATTAAAGATTTAATTTCTGTACTTTTGCTTCAAAGGTGGAATATACTTACGAAGACAAACTCAAGGAAAACAACTCAATAGCTTTCAATAAGCTATGCTTTGTTACAAGTTGAGGTAATTGTTTACATCTTTGTGGCAACAGCAGAGAATGACAGTATTCAATCGGACTAGCATTAATTGCAATTATATCATCTTTGTCTGTATTAATTAAATTCATTATTTGTTCTTCTGACACAAGTTTTGTAAAGTTAAAGTCTTCCCCATTGAAAGGTTGGTTCATCGAAATAATATTTTCTGGAGATCTTCTTTTATAACCGCGATCAATATTTAGCTAAAATTAATAAAAATTGTCAGTATTAAATATTAAGAAAAATAAATATTATTTATTATAAGATTATTAATAATAAAGAAAATTTTTATATGATTAAAACAAGTTTGTATATGTTTTGTCAGAGGACAATATATAATTGGATTGTTCATATAAAACCTTTATAAAAATTTGTATCATTAAATATTTTAAACATTTAATGCCTGTGTCTAATGAATAGAAAATATCAGTACATATAAGAATTAATCTTATATAAAGTACTATTTATCTTCATCTTCTCCTTATAATGTATTTTTTCTTTTGTGAATCTGTTTTTTGATTTTTGGATTTAATGTCTAGATTTACATAAAATATTGTCCAATTTTTTTAACACCTTGTATATAACACCTTAAACAATTTACTGGCTTAGCAGTTTCTGGAAGTATGTATATCTCTCTAAATAACAGATGAATTTCAGTGTATTTATAATTCAAAGGGGTTTATTTACATGGTTAAGGAGATTCCCAAACCGCATTTCTCTGGTGATGAACTATTCAATAGGTTAACAAAGAGAAACATCATACAAAAAATTTCTGTAGAAAATTGTGGCATATTACAAACATTACGAACTTTTTGACAATTTTCTTTTCGTAAAAGATGACAAATTTATAGAATTACAGATTATATATATATGTAATAATGTAAATGCTTAGAATAAATCGGACGATCGATTCTGGAAAATCGAGTTTATTTTGAGAATAATTAAATTCAATACAAGAACAGTTAATAACAAATCCACTACAAATTTTACCTGGAAAATCGATTTTCTAAGTCCTAAATTACATTTCTTCTCTCGTGATCTATTCTATTCATACAGTTACATATATATATTAGGTTGTCCGAAAAGTTTCATTCGTTTTATAAGGCAATAATAGATGCACAATGTTTTTTGTTTTATATTATTTTATTGAATTATGCACGAACATAATAATAGAAATATAATGGAATGTGTCATACTTAATTCAATAAAATAATATAAAACAGAAATTGTTGTTCATGTATTATCACCTTATGAAACGAAAGAAACTTTTCGAATAACCTAATATATATAGAACTATAGAATTTATAAATTTATAGATTTTTAGGCTTTTTAATAAGATATTCCAGTGGTGAATGTGTCAAAAATCGATTTCCTCAAAAATTTCACGCAAAAAAGTAGCTTTTATGTTTTGGATATTTTAATACCTTCTATATATAATAAATATAGTATGAAATTTTAGAATTTGTGTTAATTTGAAGTATCGTTCAATAATGTGACTTACAAAGTAGTTGAGTGAATTCGAGCTCAATATAAGATCAATTATTTTTTAGATGAGAAAAAAGTTGAAATTTGATATAAGATGTTTTTTTGGTACTATCATATGGCACATCATTACATAAATTTGGTTGGAGGACTCTTTTGACCCCGTTCACTCGCTATACCTTTTAGATAAAAGTAGCTTTAGATAAAAGCTACCATTTTACTAATTTTCAATTTCTTATGATGTTTAGATATTTTGCAAATTTTTAACCACAATTTTTATGGATTAAATTACTGGAAGTCATATTCACAAGGCACAAGTATTCCAAGATCTGGTTAATGACTAAATGTACAAATGAAGGTGCAACATCCCATTGGGAGATAAAGTATATTATTGGCAAACAGATACAGGTACAGGTACAAGCTTATGAGTACAGAAGTCTTCCAACAAAGTCTCAGCCACCATAAATGTCCGATGCTGAGAAGATAGACAAAACTGTGTAGGTTCGGCATGCCATAGGTAACCACATCATTGTTCAAATCAATACCAACTCATTTTGCCAACTAACACTCTGGCAACGCACACATGTTAATCTTTTTTGCAAAAAGATGTTAACGAGATGCTAGTCACAACAATTCAGTAATAGGTGACATTTATAGCAGCGATGCATGTTTAACCATTTATGACGGATATACTCATCACGTCAAAAAAAGGCAATATTTCATGTTATAACAATTCATGTCAGCAATAAAATTAAAAAATAAAACAGTCATTTCATTATAACTTAATTCTATATTATAACAGCCACACATACTCTGTATTTGGCCATTATACTTCATCGCTTACTTTCTGTGACACATTTTAGGTATACAATTTTCAAAGTTTTCAAAGAAGGCGCAACAGCTAACTGGTTAATCAGCAATTGTATACTCCAATGAATGTACCATGGCGCGCAATATGATTTTTTTCAAATATTAAATTTTCTAACAATGCACCCTATGGGCATTAAAGTACTGAATACTACAGTATTGTAAATTTATTTACTATGCAAAAAAAGACAATGTTATATTTATGATTGTATATATCTTTGATTATATATATTGTATATATCTTGTATATTTGACCTTTGCTCTTATAATGGAATACTTTTGCAGAGTGAGGATCTTCCCATATGCAGAATTTTAACTAAATCAGTAATACAAATGTCTTGCAGTTCCCATGTTATTTGTTGATGAATTTACATATATATGAATCAATAGAATTGTTTTTTTCCTTTCATTGTGTTACAGTTATATTAACTAAGTCATACTAGACTAACTTAACACATTAGCACCGTGACTCACATATATGTCATTTGAATTCCTTTGCTAGAATCTAAATGATATATATATATATATATATATATATATATATATATATATATATATATATATATATATTAGTTTCTAAATGCTCTGATGCCAATGTGTTAAAAGATTATAAGTTCTTTGAAATACAATAGGGGCGAGAGACATTATGATTCTCATAATTATAAATCATAAAACATTAAATAATTTTAGTTCATCAATAGATATATATTCCTAAAAGTATAATACATTGATTAATAAATAAACAATCCTGATATTGTATTGACAATAACAAATATATATTCATTGCTACTTCTTTAACTGTTATTTTATATATGATTTTGCACTATAAAATTAATTTATATAATTTTACTCTTATAAATATTCCTAGAATAAACAATATTATCTATATTATATTATTAGATATAATTACAGTTACATAATATTTATTTCATTTTTATTTTTGTAAATTATCACTGATTTTGTAAATATTTTTGTTTTATCTGCTTATTTTTATTTTATAAGTTATCAACAAAATGTACTTGAGAGTATTAAAACAAAGAGATAAGCATATGTAACCAGATTTACATGTACTTTTGTATTAATGACATTAATACACAAAACATATTTGTAATTATTAAAATTTGAACTAGAAAATTATCTCATGAATATTTATGCAAGAGATGGTAAAATTAAAGCATACATTTACACATATGACAAGTGAACAATAAAAACATGTAAAATATTTTATCCTGTAAATTACTATATTACTTAAACAAAATTGTAACAATTAAAAAATATTTGAAAATAAATTAAACAAATATTTATTATAATTAATTATTTAATAACATTACCTGGACTAAAAAGTGATATTTGCCTTCCAATATTTTTGAATCTTGAATGTTTAATATATAACGAAACACTCCATTTTTCTGGGCTTCCATCCACTTTTCTTTTAAAACCAAATCAAAATTAGATTCCTCATCTTTTTTAATATCTTTACTACAAGCACAATTCGTTTCAGTAGAAGAATTGCAGGACATGATTGTGTCGGATTTTGTTATGTAGATTTAAATAATATGAAATCATTTAGCACAACTAACCACAGCCTATTTTAGGTATAAACCATGTGGTGATCTAAACATAACCTAGTTAATATTCTACGTAATATATATATATATATATATATATATATATATATATATACATATGTATGTATGTACTTCACCATAGATTTCCTGCGAAATTAAAAGATACTGACACGATAAAAAAATTATAATGCAGTGAGTTAGAATATGCAATAGTGAATACAATACATGTAAAATGAATTTATACCATATTTAGATTAACTAGTTATATTTATTGTTTTCTTGTGTATCATAATTACTTAGATGAAGTGAGAAGTGTTGTATAATATTAAATATTTATTTTGTATCTTTTATCTTAGGTATTTTACTCTACAATATGATAGTATTACATAATTTTTTTTACATTAAGATCTTATTAATAATATCATTGTATTACTGTAACACTAGTTACAAGAAAGTTATGATACAACTTTTTTTAAGAATTAAGGCATGATATCTTTATTATATTAGAAAATATGTTTAACCCTTTGCACTCCAAATTTTATTTCAATTTTGTTATCAGCAGCTCCTAACGCTTCTAAGTGTTTTATTTGAAATTTATTTTAACTAAAAAATAAGGCAATTTAAATAAATAAAGGAAGAAACAAATTCACTTAAATACCAGTTTTATTCACACTATTGTTGTATTTTGTAATTTTTAGGCGTATGATATATCTTGAAACAATTTCCAGGATGCAATCCTTGTTTTCTTTCACACATTTCACAAAAAAAGGTGGAACTGAAAGAATGTCGAGTGGGACTCAACAAAGTAGCTCCTGAAATAAAAACTGCTGTTGAGTCACACTCGACATAGGAGTGCAAAGGGTTAATACATTAATAAAAAATTAATAATACAAAATTTAACAAAGAAGAAATTAAAAGAAGACATTAAATTATATTTAAAATTTGTATTTCATATTGAATTTTTTGATCTCTGTTAAAAGTTTCTCATGGTAGTATTAAAGCTAGTAAGTATAAGTAAATAAAGATAATTAGTTTAAAAATTGTTATTTTAATGTTTGATCTCTGAATTAATTTTTTCATTTTGATGCTAATTTGAAATTTTATTAATTTTAAATGAAATCTTGTATTAGATTTAACTTTTGTTGAAAAATATAAGAGAACATTTTTTTCTATTGTAACTTTGGGAATATTTTGATTACAATTTTTTTCTATTTTCTTTTCAATATTATTTTTACTATCTGATATTAGTTATGAAAATCATTGTTAAAGCTTGGAAACGCGCACGTCGATTATATTAACTATTCGTTACAAACACGCACAAGGGCCGACTTCCGAAAATATGCATGCCTAACCGAATAGAATAGTGGAAAACCATAAATAAGGGAAGAGAATAAGAAGCGTATCAACGCTATGTTACAAACAGCACGCCAGCGACATCCATATACCCATTCATCAAACACGCACAAATGTCGAAGGACACTTGAATTCCTTTCTTTCTTTTTTTTTTATTTATTAAAATTTACAATCAATTCTCGCATTGAGAATTTTCAGTAATTTTTTCTGGCGTGGCGCAGTGACATGGCTAATTATTTATAATAAGTTAATACTTATTATAGATAAGTATAATTTATAAGTAAGTATTATAAATAAGTAAATATTACTTAATTTAAATAACTAATTGAATCTAGCGTTTAGGTCTAGCGGGTAGTGTCTCTTCAGCCTGCGGATCTGATCCGACGTATCAAATAGTCTAGTGATTAGGGGTTTCGGTGTTTGTTGACTCTTTTGCTATATCTGTCGCTATATTTTTCTATTTCCTCTTTGACTGTTGGTATCTTGAGATCGTCATGTATTAGTTCGTTGGTGACATACCTGTTAATTGATGTAGGTTTGGGGTTGATAATTAATCGATTCACACAGATTCGATTTTCTCTATATATTTCTCCGCCTCGTACAACACGTCTTAACTCACAGGATATACTTGGTCAATTAACACGTGGTCGACTTCTAAGACAAAAGAGCGTCGCTAGAAGTCGTACCAACTTAGCTTGTAGTAACTAGCGATCATACCAACCTAACTTTTCTCAACAATACCAGGGTGCATTTATAATGGATCTTAGCGTTTTCCATTGGAAGCGTTGAAGTATTTCAATGTTGGAATTATTTCTTGTTCCCTATAGTTGGATTCCGTTGGATGCCGTATTCGCTGGCATTTGTGGCACTGAGTTATGTCATCCTTTTTTTTTATTATTTTTTCCCATTTTATCTTGTAGTAGTTAAAGTAGTTTATTTTTAGTAGGTTGCTTGTATTGCTGTTGGGGGATAGCTGTATTATGTAGATTGGGAGCAATATATTGTTCTCCCTTGATTTTTTTGTCGTAAATCGTGAGACTTTTGTAAATTGGACGTCGTCTATTTGTAGAGCTTGTAGGTCTGTGAGTATTTCTGTTTCAGTGTAGTTATTGTCTAGACCTTTTAACAAGTATGTATGGTGTTTCTCTGTTTTGGGTGTGTACGTGTAAAAGGTTGTGTTAGCTGAGAGGAGTATTTGTTTTGCTTTGTGGAAATCGGGTAGATTTCGGAGGTAGAGTGCATGTTTACCTGAGTGTATTCTTTTAATATGGAACTGATTGATGCCCGCTACTTTCTCTATGAGCGTTACCGTGTCCTTGGGGTCTTGTAGGAGTATGTTTATGGGTGGTGGCCTGTTGTCTTTTGTGGTGGGTGGGGTGCTCGTACGCTCCTCCGCGGAGCATCCGGTGGGGCGTCCGTCCGGTGCTCGGTCCCCCCTTGGCGGTGTTGGAGGCGCCGGGCCTCCTGGGTTGTACGATGGGGTCTGTCGCCCCTGCAGTGTTGATTGTTTTGGTGGTATGGTGGGACTGTGTTTTCCTATTTTGCCTCGTAATGTTTCGTTTTTCTTTTTTATTTGTTCTAGCGTTGAGCTCGAAGTAGAGTAGTTTGATGGTCCCGGTTGTGGATGAGGCTCTGGTTCAGATTGTAGTATGCTGAATCTGTTTTTTGTTATGATTGCTGGAGGCGAGGTTGCTCTTACGGGCTTCATGTTTTTCATTAGGCGGTTATTTATGATTATTTCGAATATTTTGGTTATGTTGGTTAGGAGACTTATATATCGCAGGTTTGAGGGTGAGAAGCGGTCTTTATTTTCTTTTCTTTTGTGATGGCTGCTAATATTATTAAAGAGCACTGTTTAATATCATTTTATTTTGTTGGTTAACCGTTTGAGCAAAATGTTCGGGACGTCGTCGAAAGCGGATGATTTTTTATTGTTTAATTTAGAGGAAATGATTTTTAGTTTGATTATAATTTGTAAAGTAGTTTATTTCTGTGTCTGGTTGTTTGGGGTTGTCCGAGGTGTTTTCATTAGAGAATATGAAGACTGCCTTATTTAGCGATATGTCTCGCTCTATTTTATTTTTCAGTTTATTTGTTTCGGAGATAATAATTCTCGGCCCAGGTGATCGTTGTGTGTGTCTGTTTTGGAAAAGTGAGTGCCGATAACGTATAGTTTTTCCGTTGTTTTACATGTTGTGAAATAACTAGACTCCATGTTTTTATTGATGTTCTGTATCGCTATACCTGCATCTTGGAGGAGGGGAGCTTTCTCTGGAGGTAGTTTGAAAGAAGGGATAGAGTTAGATTCTTTTTACCTAAAAATTTGATTTGTCTGTGGGAACATGCTAGCTGAGTCTTTTTAGACATATTTTTTTTATTTTATTTATCTTCTCTTTTTGTCGTAAGAATTTTGTTGTACTTTAGATTGTTTATTTTGGATAGTATGTAGCTTTTGTCTCGTTGTAGCTCGTTGTTGCTCGCTTTCGCAGTCAAGGCGCTATTTTAGAAGGGTACTCCAATAGCCAAAACGATTCTCTTCAACATTCGTAGCAGTATTTCTAATTTCCTACGCTACGAGTTCCTTGTAAGGATAATTGACGGATTTTAACGGCCCGAGCGGTCGAGCGCCACTCTTACCCAATTACATCGAAGCCTCGCATTCACCCAGGTATCGTTCACGCTCTTCCAGCGAACGATCTGCCCCGCACTTGGAGCGTATTCACGCAGTAAACGCCATCTTGCGGGCGAATATGCCGCGTGACGATTTTCTTGAAAACCACCAATCAGCGTGCGTATTTGGGGTCCTCCGTTTCGAGCCTTGTTGGAGTCTAACAACGGTATCGGCAGTCTCGTTCGAGTAGTTTAATCGTGAGCATGTAGCAGCGAGTCAGTTTCCGTGCGTTCGAATCGCTAAACGTGGACTAAAGAACCGTTTCAATCTCTTAGCGCTCTTCAAGCGCTCGTGCAGGTGAAATCGTTTCGTCAGTCGCAACGATCAGTGATACTTTTCTGTGCTAGCTTCTTCGATGAGTCAATATCTTGAAGCATTCGTGGACATGGCTGCAAGCGTTGGTGGAGACAGAGTCGTTCCATCAGGCGTGACGATCAGTGGACAGTCCTGTGCGAAATCTTCAATTGTGAACAGTATCTCCAAGCATACGCGAAGGTAAGTATCATTTTAGTGAGCGAACGATTAGTAAACCGTCTCGTGCTGGTCTTTCAATTGCGAGCGGCATCGTCACGCGTGTATCGTTAATCATTCGTATCGTCGTACGATAATTCAGTCGCATTCGTTCAGTCGTACATCGCGTCGCGGCATTCGCTTCAGTTGCTTCGTATCGCATAATCGTCCGCAGTAAGTATTCCTAAATTTCGTCTTAATCGTCGAAAACAATTTGAAACTTTCTCATTGTTTGTTCTTTTTTTCTTTTTTTTTTTTTCCGAGTTTTAACTTCGTCAATTGTTCTTCGCGCATTGAGTCATTACTCTCCCTCGTAAATCTGTCACCCAAGATTAATTCGACGGGGAACGAGTTACAGAGCGCGGTATCGTCCGATATCAGAGACACACGCGCATGTTAGACGTATCGTTGTTTCTTTAACCGATTGAGTACCAAGCAGCGTGATCGCGGTGTTTAGATTTTATGTCGAAAAGTCCCAGTACATTTGAACGCTACGGACGACTGACGGTATTTTGTATTTCATTGTTATCTTAATAATTTTTATTGAACAAAATTTGGAATATTTATAAACTAATAGTACGCATATATAAAAATATAGATGTATTTCATAAAAATAACACATATGACGAGCGCTATTGTGCCGCTTGTTTCTCTCGCGATCGATTAAGGGGTTATCCTGCCGTTCCGGACTTTTCCACTGTCACGTGAAATAACAAAATAAAAAAAGGAATTTGAGGTGAAAAATAAAAAAAGAAAACTTTATTTTTTTTTCTTTCCAACAACAATACACTTTACAATCTACTTCTGAACTCTAGGCGTGACTTTCTAAGACTGACTCTTACGATTTTACTTTCGATCGGATCCGATTACTTTCTTTTGTCATCCCTCAACATCCATCCCCACCGTCCATGCATTTGCTAGGCGTCCGCGATCGTTGCCACGTGCTCTTTCTTCTAGAACCTTCGGTGGAAGGACCGTTGGGATGTTGATGGTTCATTAGGCACTTCAGCGATATATTAGGTTAAGTAAAAAGTTCTGAGCGTTTTTCGCTAGATGTCTTTAGTGAGCCATATCTCACGATGTGCACATCGCATCGAGTCATAGTATACACCGATTTCAAGGTGATATTACGCATCAAAAAGGTTCTTTGTCAGTTTTGTGTTCGGTGAAGCCAGTTGTGTGTTACAGCGTTCGAAAATGGAGATAAAAAAAGAGAAAATTCGATACATTCTTCAGTACCACTACGACCAAGGTGAAAAGGCGGAGCAGGCGGCCAAAAAAATTTGTGCTGTTTATGGACCCAGTACAGTATCGAATGCAACAGCAAAGCGGTGGTTCCAACGATTCCGTTCTGGTAATATGGACGTCGAAGATGAGGCACGCTCTGGTAGGCCAATCGTCGAAAATGTGGATAAAATCATGGAAATCGTCGAGTCGGACCGGCATGTGAGCACTTATTCCATTGCCCAGGAACTGAAGATTAGCCAGAAAACCGTTTGGAACCATTTGCATAAGGCTGGTCTCAAGAAGAAGCTCGACGTATGGGTGCCACATGAATTGACGCAAAAGAACCTTTTGGACCGAATTGATGCCTGCGATTCTTTGTTGAGACGTAACGAAATCGACCCATTTTTGAAGCGGATGGTGACTGGCGATGAAAAATGGGTCACATACGAGAACAACAGCCGAAAAAGATCGTGGTCCAATCGCGGTGGGCCGGCCCAAACGATCGCCAAGCGTGGATTAACGGCCAAGAAGGTTTTATTGTGTGTTTGGTGGGATTGGAAGGGAATCATCCATTATGAGCTGCTCCCATCGGGGCAAACACTTAATTCGGACCTCTATTGTCAACAACTGACCAGACTGAAGCAGGCGATCGACCAGAAGCGGCCAGAATTGGCCAATAGGAAAGGTGTTGTGTTCCATCAAGACAACGCCAGGCCGCACACATCTTTAACGACGCGTCAGAAGCTCCGAGAGCTTGGCTGGGAGGTTCTATCGCATCCGCCGTACAGTCCAGACCTGGCACCAAGCGATTATCACCTTTTTAAGTTTTTGCAAAATTTTCTTGATGGTACAAAACTGGCCTCAAGAGAGGCTTGTGAAAATGAGCTGGTCAAGTTTTTTACCAATAGGGACGAGGACTTCTTCAACCGCGGAATTATGAAATTGCCTTCAAAATGGACAAAAGTAATCGAACAAAACGGCGCATATTTAATCTAAATCGAATAATCTTGACTATGTTAATTTCATCGTCGAAATAAAGCGAAAAAGCGCTCAGAACTTTTTACTTCACCTAATACATTGTCGCCGAGTGCCGCCACATCTTTATCTCTATCGTCAGTCCGTCGGATTTGAAGTATGCCGATCGTGACACGACCCCTTTTGGTTTTTCAAAGACCCCTGGGGCTCGAACGGTTAAATTATGTCAATATTATCAGCAAATAATTATTTTTCTATTTACTCTATATGATTTTCGAAACATTGAAAGATCATTATTACTCGACTACTTCAATATTGATTACGATACTTTTTTAATTGCGGTTAAATTTGTCACTACTGGTGTGAGAGACTGTAAAATTGATTCGAAATAGTATTTTACAGAGACTGATGAAACCGATGAGTTAGATATTTATATAATTAAAAGTTATTTCTATTTCTGAATTTTCTTTCTGAATATTTCTTTTAAATACTATTTTAAGTAGTTGTTGGTCTACAGTACGAATAAAATATTTTGAATATGTAGTAAAAAATAAACTATCTTTATTTTCACAATGTGGTATATAAAATAAAGTATTTTATCTTTGTATTGTAAATAGTGTTTAAAATGTTTCTTAACGATGAAAATAGATTAAGCAGAAGAAGGTTAATATCAGGATGCAAGAAACCAAAATATTTAGAAATTAAATTCATGTTGCTTTTAACCCTGCTGCGGTCTCCGGGTCTCTTTGTTCTTACTGCTCTCCTTTCTTTCTCTAAGAACTTCTGTATTCTTTTGAACGTATAGAGCAAAATTTTATCTGACTCTTGAAACCGACATATTCGAGAAAACAAAAAACGCGCGATCATAGCAAAAATTTAGGGAACGCACTGATACAAAATTATATTATAAGACGGTAATATGACCCGCGTAGGAAAGCTGCAAAAGAAATAGCAGAGAGTGTTATAAATACATTGGAACATTTCAAAGAGAAAATACGAGTTTGTAAAAATTTCACTAATGCCAAAATTTTCTTTGCGATAATAGAATGTACCGGTTCTTTGCAATGAAAGTTATTATGAAGGATATAGTAACGTACCGCTACATTTCCCCGGTCCTTAGTTAGAAGATAAAATAAAGAAAAACGAATCTTTGTATGCAAAGGTAACTTTCTTCTTCAAACTCTTACCGAATAATTTAGTTAAATGGAAGACCGCAGCAGGGTTAAGTGTGGGTATTCGCAAGTAACAAGCATTATAAAAAGTTTTCATCACTTTGATTACTCCTTTATGGGCAAACATGCTATCCGTTTCTTCTTTTTTTTTTTTTTTTTTGTTTTTTTTCATTTATTTAATTTGTACTTTACAATTTGGCTTGGACGCGTTGCCGTTCTTTCCTTGTATTTTTTCTTTTTTTTTTTCCTTTTTTTGAGTACTTGCCGATTTCTTCTTTGACCATTGGTATTTTTAGGTTTTGCGTATATCCTCGTTTCTGATATTCCATGGGGCGTTGACTACTGTTCTGAGTATTTTCTAGAAGCGATTCTGGTTTAGTTACCTTATTATCCTGGTTTTGGATATTTTCAATTTACTTTCTATGCTGAGTTTACAGTTTCGACTAGTTAGCCAGTACGTCTGTCTCCTTTTTATCCGTATTTTGTCTATAATTGATTTGGTATGTTGCTTTCATGTAAGTTATGAGTCTAAGTGGAGTCTTAGTATTTAACTTGCTTTGTTTGTGTTATGTGCGTGCCATTCAATCGGATATTAGGTGGTTTCCGCTTATTGTAAATGTAAATGTAATGTGGTTAAATTGACTGGGGTTTGCTTTTATCTTGCAGTCATTTTTCTATTTTTCTGATAAGTTCTGGTAGTAATATGTTAAGTTTATGTTGCCTATATGTTAAGTCTATATGTTTAAGTTTATAGTTGGCGAGACTTAAGTTTTGCATGTCCTAGCAACGTGCACATCTTAAATCTTACAGATGTCCTTGAAACTGAAATTTTGGATGTTCTCGGAACATCTCTCCCGAAAGTCCTACGAATATTCTTAAAGTTTATATTTCGAATATTTTACTAATATCCATTTCGTAAATCTAAAGAATTAAATATCAGATGTTCTAAGAACAACCGTTTTGTAGGTTTTACAGATAGAAATATCACTTTACAAATTAAATTAAACATTTACAGATTGAACCACAGATATTGCAAGAACAACCGTTTTCTAGGTTTCACAGTTAAGTTTTGAGTGCTGAAATGTTTTTAGAACATTCATTATAAAAGTACAAGGTTTCCAATTCCACGAATTTTTCCAATTTCCGCAAAGTTTCCATGTTTAGGCTATACACGCACTAGAAATTCTAATTTCAGGAAGTAGTAATGCAATAAATTGTGGCGAAATTGTGGCGAAATTGACGCGAAATTGACGCGAAATTGACGCGAAATTGACGCGAAATTGACGCGAAGAATCGGTGTCTAACCATTCATAGTTAGAACAAGATGTTCTGGAAAGATATGCTGCCAGACGAAAGTAAATGATTCCCTATTCAAAAGTAAGTCCAAAATGTGCAATGACAATTTTTGATACAAAGTTTTGTTTTCGGAAAAATTGACGCTGAAGTTTCGTCGAGTACGCATGCACTTGAAATTTAACGATATCAATCTGTTATCATAAAATTTCTGCATATCAAGAAACAACGTGACTTCTTTTAGCTTTAAAACATGCAACAATTTATTTGTACGTCTATGAGAGAGTGATACAATGTATGATAATGGTCGCGTAATGCTAAAACATTGCATTTTCTCGATTATTCGATTATAGATTATTAAAAATAGATTGTCAAGAAAAGTAAAAAATATTGGAAAAATAAAAAAAAGCCCACACCACAAGGAGTTCCCAGGCGGTCGCCCATCCAGCGCTCCTTAACTTTCGTGATCGGACGAGAACGAGTGCTTTTTTTTTTTTTGTTTTTTTTTTTAAGATGTTGAGGTGATATGTCGTGATAGGGTCGGAAGGAAAACTCAGATTTACTCAACGATAAATGTTTATTCACCGTAATGTGAATGAGTACACTTGGCGCAGGACTCGCGATTATATTCGGTTCGCGAATGCGCGGTTATAAGTTCGAGCTTGGATAGCTATGATTCGAGATGCGCTACGAGTGCGGACAATGATTGCACGAGATGTCGAGAGCTTAGGTAATTATTCGACTCGAACCGTGTAAGTATAACGATCGTGGTATGTTGACTCGCTGTAATAGACTGACTTTTTTGTCGCGATGCTGCTGCGGAGGAAGACTGCGTTGGGATGTGTCTAAGGATGCGAAGGCATCGGATTCCTTGAGAAAAGCTTTGGTTCGGAAAGTGAGGGAAATGAAATGTACGTTAATGTTTATTGGCTAATTCGTGTTGGTCGTTGGAAAAGGATGCTAGCTGCCCTTGAGAGGGTGTCGCTAGCGGGAAGCATCGTACGTGAGAGATAGCAGATTTCTCGCGTGTCCCCGTGGTAGGTGGTCGACTTCGAGACTGATAAACAAAGACTGTTTGTCTCTTTGGAGGACCTTAGCTGAAATAAATCCTAAGATTTATAGCGGTCCTTAGGCTAGCTGGAAATATTCCGTAGGAATGTATCGACATCTGGCAATCATCTTGTCCGCAGGTATAGGGTCTTTGTGTCGTGCGTCACGCGACGTGAACTGTTGGGAAGTTTACTGTCAAGTGCCGCCACAATGTTTATTAAACCCAAGATACAATTTTAAATACATTTTGGTATTCACAATAAACGGTGAATTTATGTAATGATATCTTAGGCAAAGGTACCGATACGCAACGGTACGACGTAGCCATGCTATAATATGTGTCGGCGCTTTACATTTTTCCTGATTAATATAATTTTTTGGTTTAAGCCGCTGGAGGGAGCGAAGCTTCTATATGATTCTGTTTTCATTTGTTTTTACTGTCCTGAAAACTGGGTCGCAAAACAGGACGCTTCGGTAGTATATTTTTGGGTGCTGTGAAATTTTGGGGAGGGGTGGGATGAGGGGAAGGGGGAGGGGGATGTCTTTAGTGTCTTTCAGAGGGAGGGCCATGTTGTATCTGGTGTTGTGCCTAGTGTCTGCGGTCTGTCCATTTAGGTTTTCTTCGTAAAGTATAGTTTTGATCCCTATTTTTCTTTTCATGTGATAAATTATTGGAATATTATTTATTATGGTCCTGGAGGTAGTTTTTTTCGTCAAGGTATGGGAAAGCTTCCGGCGGGATGTAGCCTGTTGTCAGAGTGTTTTTGTAATATGCGTCATTTGGAAATAAGCAACTGAAGATTAAACTATTTTCTTTTATCTTTGCCGCTTGCGCGAAGTGGTTTCTTATTAGCTTTAGGATGTGACAGTCTATGCGGTGAACGTTGGCTAGGTCGTATATTATTTTGTTTTTTTACATGTTTTTTGAATCCGCTGTGTTCGGATCTGTAAGTACTCAAGCAAGCCCTGATGCATTTTCTTTCGAATATGCGAATTTTTTCCATTTGGGAGGCTGATATGTTGTACCAGATTGGGCAGCCGTAGGTTATGATCGGTCTGATTAGTGCTTGATAGCATAGAATTTTTACTTTGCTGTCGAGATGTTTGGAGTAGAATAGTTTTTTTTATTTTCCAGAATGCTTTATTGGCCTTAGTAAGTTGAATTTCGGTGTGCTGCTTGTAGTTTAATTTATAGTCTATGTTTACTCCTAGGTATTTTACGCAATTTTTGTGTGGTGTGAGAGAGAGCCCCTTTGTCTGTTTTTTCTCTTAGTTGAAATTTTTTGCAGTGTTCTCTTTCTATTGGGCCGATTTCACTTGACTTGGGTCTAAACAGTATGGTTTCGCATTTACTTATGTTGATTTTTAGTTTCCATGCGTGGTAATAGTCGTTTATTTTCTCAAAGAGTTCTTGGAGTTCCGTTTTTATAGTTTTGGTTTCGCGGCCTGTTACGTATATGATTAGGTCGTCTGCGAAGGCTATGGAGCGTTTATGGGTGGATGTATTGAGATCAAAGAGGTTTAGTAAGTCGCTGTTGTAAATACTGAAAAGTAACGGGGAATTTACTGTACCTTGTTGTAGACCGTTTTTTATGGAGAATTCTTTGCTTGATGAGTGTGAACCTTCAGTCATTACGAATGTTCTGCTTGTGATCATGTCCCAGACTATTTCAATCAGGTATTTAGGAAAATTTCTCTTGATCAATTTGTATATGAGACCTGGGATCCAGACTGTGTCGAAGGCTTTTTCGAGGTCTATTAAGCAGGCGGCTACTCGATCTTTTGCGTTTAGAGCCCAGCAGATGTCCGACGTGAGTTTGTTTATTGCGTGGATTGTGGAGTGTTTGTGTCGGAAGCCGAATTGATTCTCTGGGATTATGTTATTTTTTGTGCAGAAGGAGGTTAGGGGGTTGTTTATGATTATTTCAAATACTTTGCTTATGTTGGGGAGGAGACTTATGGGTCGTAGGTTTGCGGGCGATGAGCCGTCTTTATCCTTTTTTGTTATAGCTATCAGTTTGGCTTTTTTCCATTTTCTGGGGAAGTATGTGTTGTTTAGAGCATCGTTGAAGAGTACCGTGTAGTACCATTTTATTTTGTTCGGTAGGCGCTTGAGTAAGATGTTTGGGATGCCGTCGAAGCCGGAGGATTTTTTGTTGTTTAGTTTGGAGAGGATTGTGTTTAGTTGATTGTAATTTGTGAAGTAGTTTATTTCTGGATCTGGTTGTTTGGGGTTGTC
>NW_022884761.1:0-24174 GCF_011952205.1 Bombus bifarius | reverse complement strand
TAGCGCCCCCCCCATATAACGTAATACGTTATAACGTCGTCCCATATAACGTAATAAGTTACAACGTCATCCCATATAACGTAATACGTAATAACGTCATACCATTCAACCTATTTACGTTATAACGTCATACCATATAACGTATTACGTGATAACGTCATCCCATATAGCGTAATACGTTATTACGTCATCCCATATAACGTAATACGTTATAACGACGTCCCATTTAACGTAATACGTTACAACGTCATCCCGTATAACGTAATAAGTTATAACGTACACCCATATAACGTAATACGTTATAGCGCCCCCCCATATAACGTAATAAGTTATAACGTCATCCCATATAACGTAATACGTTACAACGTCATCCCATATAACGTAATACGGTATAACGACGTCCCATTTAACGTAATACCTTACAACGTCATCCCATATAACGTAACAAGATATAACGTCATCCCATTTAACGTAATACGTTATAACGTCATCCCATATAACGTAATACGTTATAACGTCATGCCATATAACGTTATACGTTATAACGTCCTCCCATATAACGAAATACGTTACAACGTAATCCCATATAACGTAATACGTTATAACGTCGTCCCATATAACGTAATACAGTATAACGTCATACCATATAACCTATTTCGTTATAACGTCATACGATATAGCGTAATTCGTTATAACGTCATACCATATAACGTAATACGTTATAACGTCCTCCCATATAACGAAATACGTTATAACGTACACCCATATAACGTAATACGTTATAGCGCCCTCCCATATAACGTAATACGTTATAACGTCGTCCCATATAACGTAATACGTTACAACGTCATCCCATATAACGTAATACGTTATAACGTCGTCCCATATAACGTAATACGTTATAACGTACTCCCATATAACGTAATACGTTATGACGTCGTCCCATATAACGTAATACGTTATGACGTCGTCCCATATAACGTAATACGTTATAACGTCATCCCATATAACGAAATACGTTACAACGTCATCCCATATAACGTAATACGTTATAACGTCATCCGATATAGCGTAATACGGTATATCGTCATACCATATAACCTATTTCGTTATAACGTCATACCATATAACGTAATACGTTATAACGTCATACCATACAACGTAATACGTTATAATGTCATACCATTCAACCTATTACGTTATAACGTCATAAAATATAGCGTAATACGTTATAACGTCATACCATATAACTTAATACGTCATAACGTCCTCCCATATAACGAAATACGTTACAACGTCATCCCATATAACGTAATACGTTATAACGTCATCCCATTTAACGTAAGACGGTATAACGTCGTACCATATAACCTATTACGTTATAACGTCATACTATATAACGTAATACGTTATAACGTCATACCATATAACGTAATACGTTATAACGTCATACCATTCAACCTATTACGTTATAACGCCATACCATATAGCGTAATACGTTATAACGTCATACCATATAACGTAATACGTTATAACGTCCTCCCATATAACGAAATACGTTATAACGTCATCCCATATAACGTAATACGTTATAGCGTCATCGCATATAACGTAATACGGTATAACGTCATACCATATAACCTATTACGTTATAACGTCATACCATATAACCTATTTCGTTATAACGTCATCCCATATAACGTAATACGTTATAACGTTATCCCATATAACGTAATACGTAACAACGTCATCCCATATAACGTAATACGGTATAACGTCATACCATATAACCTATTACGTTATAACGTCATACCATATAACCTATTTCGTTATAACGTCATGCCATATAACGTAATAGGTTATAACTTCATACCATATAAGGTATTACGTGATAACGTCATCCCATATAACGTAATACGTTATAACGTCATACCATATAACGTAATACGTTATAGCGTCATCCCATATAAAGTAATACCGTATAACGTCATACCATATAACCTATTACGTTATAACGTCATACCATATAACCTATTTCGTTATAACGTCATCCCATATAACGAAATACGTTACAACGTCATCCCATATAACGTAATACGTTATAACGTCGTCCCATATAACGTAATACGTTACAACGTCATCCCATATAACGTAATAAGTTATAACGTCATACGATATAGCGCAATACGTTATAACGTCCTCCCATATAACGAAATACGTTACAACGTCATCCCATATAACGTAATACGTTATAACGTCATTCCATATAACGTAATACGGTATAACGTCATACCCTACAATCTATTACGTTATAACGTCATACCATATAACGTAATACGTTATAACGTCCTCCAATATAACGAAATACGTTATAACGTACACCCATATAACGTAATACGTTAGAGCGCCCTCCCAAATAACGTAATACGTTATAACGTCGTCCCATATAACGTAATACGTTACAACGTCATCCCATATAACGTAATACGTTATAACGTCATACCATATAACGTAATACGTTATAACGTCCTCCCATATAACGAAATACGTTACAACGTCATCCCATATAGCGTAATAAGGTATAACGTCATACCATACAACCTATTACGTTATAACGTCATACCATATAACGTAATACGTTATAACGTCATACCATATAACGTAATACGTTATAACGTCATACCATTCAACCTATTACGTAATAACGCCATAACATATAGCGTAATACGTTATAACGTCATACCATATAACGTAATACGTTATAACGTCTTCCCATATAACGAAATACTCTATAACGTCATCTCATATAACGTATGACGTTATAACGTCATCCCATATAACGTAATACGTTACAACGTCATCCCATATAACGTAATACGGTATAACGTCATACCATATAACCTATTTACGTTATAACGTCATACCATGTAACGTATTACGTGATAACGTCATCCCATATAGCGTAATACGTTATTACGTCATCCCATATAACGTAATACGTTATAACGACGTCCCATTTAACGTAATACCTTACAACGTCATCCCATATAACGTAACAAGATATAACGTCATCCCATTTAACGTAATACGTTATAACGTCGTCCCATATAACGTAATACGTTATAACGTCATCCCATATAACGTAATACGTTATAGCGTCATCGCATATAACGTAATACGGTATAACGTCATACCATATAACCTATTACGTTATAACGTCATACCATATAACGTAATACGTTATAGCGTCATCGCATATAACGTAATATGTTATAACGACATACCATATAACGTATTAAGTTATAACGTTATAACTTATAACGTAATACGTTATAACGTTATATCATATAGCGTAATACGTTATAACGTCATACCATATAACGAAATACGTTATAACGTCATCCCATATAACGTAATGCGGTATAACGTCATACCATATAACCTATTTCGTTATAACGTCATACCATATAACGTAATACGTTATAACGTCATACCATATAACGTAATACGTTATAATGTCATACCATTCAACCTATTACGTGATAACGTCATCCCATATAGCGTAATACGTTATTACGTCATCCCATATAACGTAATACGTTATAACGACGTCCCATTTAACGTAATACCTTACAACGTCATCCCATATAACGTAATACGTTATAACGTCATACCATATAACGTAATACGTAATAGCGCCATCCCATATAACGTAATACGTTATAACGTCGTCCCATATAACGTAATACGTTATAACGTCATCCCATATAACGTAATACGTTATAGCGTCATCGCATATAACGTAATACGGTATAACGTCATACCATATAACCTATTACGTTATAACGTCATACCATATAACGTAATACGTTATAACGTCCTCCCATATAACGAAATACGTTACAACGTCATCCCATATAACGTAATACGTTATAACGTCATCCCATATAACGTAATACGGTATAACGTCATACCATATAACCTATTTCGTTATAACGTCATACCATATATCGTAATACGTTATAACGTCATACCATATAACGTAATACGTTATAATGTCATACCATTCAACCTATTACGTTATAACGTCATACCATATAGCGTAATACGTTATAACGTCATACCATATAACGTAATACGTTATAACGTCCTCCCATATAACGAAATACGTTATAACGTACACCCATATAACGTAATACGTTATAGCGCCCCCCCCCCCATATAACGTAATACGTTATAACGTCGTCCCATATAACGTAATACGTTACAACGTCATCCCATATAACGTAATACGTTATAACGACGTCCCATTTAACGTAATACGTTACAACGTCATCCCGTATAACGTAATAAGTTATAACGTCATCCCATATAACGTAATACGTTACAACGTCATCCCATATAACGTAATACGGTATAACGACGTCCCATTTAACGTAATACCTTACAACGTCATCCCATATAACGTAACAAGATATAACGTCATCCCATTTAGCGTAATACGTTATAACGTCATCCCATATAACGTAATACGTTATAACGTCATGCCATATAACGTTATACGTTCTAACGTCCTCCCATATAACGAAATACGTTACAACGTAATCCCATATAACGTAATACGTTATAACGTCGTCCCATATAACGTAATACAGTATAACGTCATACCATATAACCTATTTCGTTATAACGTCATACCATATAGCGTAATTCGTTATAACGCCATACCATATAACGTAATACGTTATAACGTCCTCCCATATAACGAAATACGTTATAACGTACACCCATATAACGTAATACGTTATAGCGCCCTCCCATATAACGTAATACGTTATAACGTCGTCCCATATAACGTAATACGTTACAACGTCATCCCATATAACGTAATACGTTATAACGTCGTCCCATATAACGTAATACGTTATAACGTACTCCCATATAACGTAATACGTTATGACGTCGTCCCATATAACGTAATACGTTATGACGTCGTCCCATATAACGTAATACGTTATAACATCATCCCATATAACGAAATACGTTACAACGTCATCCCATATAACGTAATACGTTATAACGTCATCCCATATAACGTAATACGGTATATCGTCATACCATATAACCTATTTCGTTATAACGTCATACCATATAACGTAATACGTTATAACGTCATACCATACAACGTAATACGTTATAACGTCATACCATATAACGTAATACGTTATAACGTCATACCATATAACGTAATACGTTATAATGTCATACCATTCAACCTATTACGTTATAACGTCATACCATATAGCGTAATACGTTATAACGTCATACCATATAACTTAATACGTCATAACGTCCTCCCATATAACGAAATACGTTTCAACGTCATCCCATATAACGTAATACGTTATAACGTCATCCCATTTAACGTAATACGGTATAACGTCATACCATATAACCTATTACGTTATAACGTCATACCATATAACGTAATACGTTATAACGTCCTCCCATATAACGAAATACGTTACAACGTCATCCCATATAACGTAATACGTTATAACGTCATCCCATATAACGTAATACGGTATAACGTCATACCATATAACCTATTTCGTTATAACGTCATACCATATATCGTAATACGTTATAACGTCATACCATATAACGTAATACGTTATAATGTCATACCATTCAACCTATTACGTTATAACGTCATACCATATAGCGTAATACGTTATAACGTCATACCATATAACGTAATACGTTATAACGTCCTCCCATATAACGAAATACGTTATAACGTACACCCATATAACGTAATACGTTATAGCGCCCCCCCCCCATATAACGTAATACGTTATAACGTCGTCCCATATAACGAAATACGTTACAACGTCATCCCATATAACGTAATACGTTATAACGACGTCCCGTTTAACGTAATACCTTACAACGTCATCCCATATAACGTAACAAGATATAACGTCATCCCATTTAGCGTAATACGTTATAACGTCATCCCATATAACGTAATACGTTATAACGTCATGCCATATAACGTTATACGTTATAACGTCCTCCCATATAACGAAATACGTTACAACGTAATCCCATATAACGTAATACGTTATAACGTCGTCCCATATAACGTAATACAGTATAACGTCATACCATATAACCTATTTCGTTATAACGTCATACGATATAGCGTAATTCGTTATAACGCCATACCATATAACGTAATACGTTATAACGTCCTCCCATATAACGAAATACGTTATAACGTACACCCATATAACGTAATACGTTATAGCGCCCTCCCATATAACGTAATACGTTATAACGTCCTCCCATATAACGAAATACGTTATAGCGTTCACCCATATAACGTAATACGTTATAGCGCCCTCCCATATAACGTAATACGTTATAACGTCGTCCCATATAACGTAATACGTTACAACGTCATCCCATATAACGTAATACGTTATAACGTCGTCCCATATAACGTAATACGTTATAACGTACTCCCATATAACGTAATACGTTATGACGTCGTCCCATATAACGTAATACGTTATGACGTCGTCCCATATAACGTAATACGTTATAACGTCATCCCATATAACGAAATACGTTACAACGTCATCCCATATAACGTAATACGTTATAACGTCATCCCATATAACGTAATACGGTATATCGTCATACCATATAACCTATTTCGTTATAACGTCATACCATATAGCGTAATACGTTATAACGTCATACCATACAACGTAATACGTTATAATGTCATACCATTCAACCTATTACGTTATAACGTCATACCATATAGCGTAATACGTTATAACGTAATACCATATAACTTAATACGTCATAACGTCCTCCCATATAACGAAATACGTTACAACGTCATCCCATATAACGTAATACGTTATAACGTCATCCCATTTAACGTAAGACGGTATAACGTCGTACCATATAACCTATTACGTTATAACGTCATACCATATAACGTAATACGTTATAACGTCATACCATATAACGTAATACGTTATAACGTCATACCATTCAACCTATTACGTTATAACGCCATACCATATAGCGTAATACGTTATAACGTCATACCATATAACTTAATACGTCATAACGTCCCCCCATATAACGAAATACGTTACAACGTCATCCCATATAACGTAATACGTTATAACGTCATCCCATTTAACGTAAGACGGTATAACGTCGTACCATATAACCTATTACGTTATAACGTCATACTATATAACGTAATACGTTACAACGTCATCCCATATAACGTAATACGGTATAACGACGTCCCATTTAACGTAATACCTTACAACGTCATCCCATATAACGTAACAAGATATAACGTCATCCCATTTAGCGTAATACGTTATAACGTCATCCCATATAACGTAATACGTTATAACGTCATGCCATATAACGTTATACGTTATAACGTCCTCCCATATAACGAAATACGTTACAACGTAATCCCATATAACGTAATACGTTATAACGTCGTCCCATATAACGTAATACAGTATAACGTCATACCATATAACCTATTTCGTTATAACGTCATACCATATAGCGTAATTCGTTATAACGCCATACCATATAACGTAATACGTTATAACGTCCTCCCATATAACGAAATACGTTATAACGTACACCCATATAACGTAATACGTTATAGCGCCCTCCCATATAACGTAATACGTTATAACGTCGTCCCATATAACGTAATACGTTACAACGTCATCCCATATAACCTATTACGTTATAACGTCATCCCATATAACGTAATACGGTATATCGTCATACCATATAACGTAATACGTTATGACGTCGTCCCATATAACGTAATACGTTATGACGTCGTCCCATATAACGTAATACGTTATAACGTCATCCCATATAACGAAATACGTTACAACGTCATCCCATATAACGTAATACGTTATAACGTCATCCCATATAACGTAATACGGTATATCGTCATACCATATAACGAAATACGTTATAACGTCATCCCATATAACGTAATACGTTATAGCGTCATCGCATATAACGTAATACGGTATAACGTCATACCATATAACCCATTACGTTATGACGTAATACCATATAACCTATTTCGTTATAACGTCATCCCATATAACGTAATACGTTATAACGTTATCCCATATAACGTAATACGTAACAACGTCAGCCCATATAACGTAATACGGTATAACGTCATACCATATAACCTATTACGTTATAACGTCATACCATATAACCTATTTCGTTATAACGTCATGCCATATAACGTAATAGGTTATAACTTCATACCATATAAGGTATTACGTGATAACGTCATCCCATATAACGTAATACGTTATAACGTCATACCATATAACGTAATACGTTATAGCGTCATCCCATATAACGTAATACCGTATAACGTCATACCATATAACCTATTACGTTATAACGTCATACCATATAACCTATTTCGTTATAACGTCATCCCATATAACGAAATACGTTACAACGTCATCCCATATAACGTAATACGTTATAGCGTCTTCCCATATAACGAAATACGTTATAACGTACACCCATATAACGTAATACGTTAGAGCGCCCTCCCAAATCACGTAATACGTTATAACGTCGTCCCATATAACGTAATACGTTACAACGTCATCCCATATAACGTAATAAGTTATAACGTCATACGATATAACGTAATACGTTATAACGTCCTCCCATATAACGAAATACGTTATAACGACATCCCATATAACGTAATACCGTATAACGTCATACCATATAACCTATTACGTTATAAAGTTATACCATATAACGTAATATGTTATAACGACATACCATATAACGTATTACGTTATAACGTTGTAACTTATAACGTAATACGTTATAACGTTATACGATATAGCGTAATACGTTATAACATCATACCATATAACGTAATACGTTATAACGTCCTCCCATATAACGAAATACGTTATAACGTACACCCATATAACGTAATACGTTAGAGCGCCCTCCCAAATAACGTAATACGTTATAACGTCTTCCCATATAACGTAATACGTTACAACGTCATCCCATATAACGTAATAAGTTATAACGTCATACGATATAACGTAATACGGTATAACGTCATACCCTACAACCCATTACGTTATAACGTCATACCATATAACGTAATACGTTATAACGTCATCCCATATAACGTAATACGTTATAACGTCATCCCATTTAACGTAAGACGGTATAACGTCGTACCATATAACCTATTACGTTATAACGTCATACCATATAATGTAATACGTTATAACGTCATACCATATAACGTAATACGTTATAACGTCATACCATTCAACCTATGACGTTATAACGCCATACCATATAGCGTAATACGTTATAACGTCATACCATATAACGTCCTCCCATATAACGAAATACGTTACAACGTCATCCCATATAACGTAATACGTTATAGCGTCATCGCATATAACGTAATACGGTATAACGTCATACCATATAACCTATTACGTTATAACGTCATACCATATAACGTAATACGTTATAGCGACATCGCATATAACGTAATATGTTATAACGACATACCATATAACGTATTAAGTTATAACGTTATAACTTATAACGTAATACGTTATAACGTTATACCATATAGCGTAATACGTTATAACGTCATACCATATAACGTAATACGTTATAACGTCATCCCATATAACGTAATGCGGTATAACGTCATACCATATAACCTATTTCGTTATAACGTCATACCATATAACGTAATACGTTATAACGTCATACCATATAACGTAATACGTTATAATGTCATACCATTCAACCTATTACGTGATAACGTCATCCCATATAGCGTAATACGTTATTACGTCATCCCATATAACGTAATACGTTATAACGACGTCCCATTTAACGTAATACCTTACAACGTCATCCCATATAACGTAATACGTTATAACGTCATACCATATAACGTAATACGTAATAGCGCCTTCCCATATAACGTAATACGTTATAACGTCGTCCCATATAACGCAATACGTTATAACGTCATCCCATATAACGTAATACGTTATAGCGTCATCGCATATAACGCAATACGGTATAACGTCATACCATATAACCTATTACGTTATAACGTCATACCATATAACGTAATACGTTATAACGTCCTCCCATATAACGAAATACGTTACAACGTCATCCCATATAACGTAATACGTTATAACGTCATCCCATATAACGTAATACGGTATAACGTCATACCATATAACCTATTTCGTTATAACGTCATACCATATAACGTAATACGTTATAACGTCATACCATATAACGTAATACGTTATAATGTCATACCATTCAACCTATTACGTTATAACGTCATACCATATAGCGTAATACGTTATAACGTCATACCATATAACGTAATACGTTATAACGTCCTCCCATATAACGAAATACGTTATAACGTACACCCATATAACGTAATACGTTATAGCGCCCCCCCCCCATATAACGTAATACGTTATAACGTCGTCCCATATAACGTAATACGTTACAACGTCATCCCATATAACGTAATACGTTATAATGTCATACTATCTAACTTAATACGTTATAACGACGTCCCATTTAACGTAATACGTTACAACGTCATCCCGTATAACGCAATACGTTACAACGTCATCCCATTTAACGTAATACGTTACAACATCATCCCATATAACGTAATACGTTATAACGTCGTCCCATATAACGTAATACGTTATGACGTCGTCCCATATAACGTAATACGTTATAACGTCATCCCATATAACGAAATACGTTACAACGTCATCCCATATAACGTAACAAGATATAACGTCATCCCATTTAGCGTAATACGTTATAACGTCATCCCATATAACGTAATACGTTATAACGTCATGGCATATAACGTTATACGTTATAACGTCATACCATATAACGAAATACGTTACAACGTAATCCCATATAACGTAATACGTTATAACGTCGTCCCATATAACGTAATACAGTATAACGTCATACCATATAACCTATTTCGTTATAACGTCATACCATATAGCGTAATTCGTTATAACGCCATACCATATAACGTAATACGTTATAACGTCCTCCCATATAACGAAATACGTTATAACGTACACCCATATAACGTAATACGTTATAGCGCCCTCCCATATAACGTAATACGTTATAACGTCGTCCCATATAACGTAATACGTTACAACGTCATCCCATATAACGTAATACGTTATAACGTCGTCCCATATAACGTAATACGTTATAACGTACTCCCATATAACGTAATACGTTATGACGTCGTCCCATATAACGTAATACGTTATGACGTCGTCCCATATAACGTAATACGTTATAACGTCATCCCATATAACGAAATACGTTACAACGTCATCCCATATAACGTAATACGTTATAACGTCATCCCATTTAACGTAAGACGGTATAACGTCGTACCATATAACCTATTACGTTATAACGTCATCCCATATAACGTAATACGGTATATCGTCATACCATATAACCTATTTCGTTATAACGTCATACCATATAACGTAATACGTTATATCGTCATACCATACAACGTAATACGTTATAATGTCATACCATTCAACCTATTACGTTATAACGTCATACCATATAGCGTAATACGTTATAACGTCATACCATATAACGTAATACGTTATAGCGTCCTCCCATATAACGAAATTCGTTATAACGTCATCCCATATAACGTAATACGTTATAGCGTCATCGCATATAACGTAATACGGTATAACGTCATACCATATAACCCATTACGTTATGACGTAATACCATATAACCTATTTCGTTATAACGTCATCCCATATAACGTAATACGTTATAACGTTATCCCATATAACGTAATACGTAACAACGTCAGCCCATATAACGTAATACGGTATAACGTCATACCATATAACCTATTACGTTATAACGTCATACCATATAACCTATTTCGTTATAACGTCATGCCATATAACGTAATAGGTTATAACTTCATACCATATAAGGTATTACGTGATAACGTCATCCCATATAACGTAATACGTTATAACGTCATACCATATAACGTAATACGTTATAGCGTCATCCCATATAACGTAATACCGTATAACGTCATACCATATAACCTATTACGTTATAACGTCATACCATATAACCTATTTCGTTATAACGTCATCCCATATAACGAAATACGTTACAACGTCATCCCATATAACGTAATACGTTATAGCGTCCTCCCATATAACGAAATACGTTATAACGTACACCCATATAACGTAATACGTTAGAGCGCCCTCCCAAATAACGTAATACGTTATAACGTCGTCCCATATAACGTAATACGTTACAACGTCATCCCATATAACGTAATAAGTTATAACGTCATACGATATAACGTAATACGTTATAACGTCCTCCCATATAACGAAATACGTTATAACGACATCCCATATAACGTAATACCGTATAACGTCATACCATATAACCTATTACGTTATAAAGTTATACCATATAACGTAATATGTTATAAAGACATACCATATAACGTATTACGTTAGAACGTTATAACTTATAACGTAATACGTTATAACGTTATACCATATAGCGTAATACGTTATAACGTCATACCATATAACGTAATACGTTATAACGTCCTCCCATATAACGAAATACGTTATAACGTACACCCATATAACGTAATACGTTAGAGCGCCCTCCCAAATAACGTAATACGTTATAACGTCTTCCCATATAACGTAATACGTTACAACGTCATCCCATATAACGTAATAAGTTATAACGTCATACGATATAACGTAATACGGTATAACGTCATACCCTACAACCTATTACGTTATAACGTCGTACCATATAACGTAATACGTTATAACGTCATCCCATATAACGTAATACGTTATAACGTCATCCCATTTAACGTAAGACGGTATAACGTCATCCTTATTTAACGTAAGACGGTATAACGTCGTACCATATAACCTATTACGTTATAACGTCATACTATATAACGTAATACGTTATAACGTCATCCCATATAACTTAATACGTCATCCTTTCCCATATAACGAAATACGTTACAACGTCATCCCGTTATAACGTAATACTTTATAACGTCATCCCATTTAACGTAAGACGGTATAACGTCGTACCATATAACCTATTACGTTATAACGTCATACTATATAACGTAATACGTTATGGTCGCTGCCACCATATAACGGATGTTATAACGTCATACCATTCAACCTATTAACGTTATAACGTCGTCCCATATAACGTAATACGTTATAACGTCCTCCCATATAACGTAATACGTTATAACGTCATCTCATATAACGTAATTCGGTATAAAGTCATACCATATAACCTATTACGTTATAACGTCATACCATATAACCTATTTCGTTATAACGTCATCCCATATAACGTAATACGATATAACGTCATACTATATAACGTAATACGTTATAACGTCATCCCATATAACGTAATACGTTATAACGTCATCCCATTTAACGTAAGACGGTATAACGTCGTACCATATAACCTATTACGTTATAACGTCATCCCATATAACGTAATACGGTATATCGTCATACCATATAACCTATTTCGTTATAACGTCATACCATATAACGTAATACGTTATATCGTCATACCATACAACGTAATACGTTATAATGTCATACCATTCAACCTATTACGTTATAACGTCATACCATATAGCGTAATACGTTATAACGTCATACCATATAACGTAATACGTTATAGCGTCCTCCCATATAACGAAATTCGTTATAACGTCATCCCATATAACGTAATACGTTATAGCGTCATCGCATATAACGTAATACGGTATAACGTCATACCATATAACCCATTACGTTATGACGTAATACCATATAACCTATTTCGTTATAACGTCATCCCATATAACGTAATACGTTATAACGTTATCCCATATAACGTAATACGTAACAACGTCAGCCCATATAACGTAATACGGTATAACGTCATACCATATAACCTATTACGTTATAACGTCATACCATATAACCTATTTCGTTATAACGTCATGCCATATAACGTAATAGGTTATAACTTCATACCATATAAGGTATTACGTGATAACGTCATCCCATATAACGTAATACTTTATAACGTCATACCATATAACGTAATACGTTATAGCGTCATCCCATATAACGTAATACCGTATAACGTCATACCATATAACCTATTACGTTATAACGTCATACCATATAACCTATTTCGTTATAACGTCATCCCATATAACGAAATACGTTACAACGTCATCCCATATAACGTAATACGTTATAGCGTCCTCCCATATAACGAAATACGTTATAACGTACACCCATATAACGTAATACGTTAGAGCGCCCTCCCAAATAACGTAATACGTTATAACGTCGTCCCATATAACGTAATACGTTACAACGTCATCCCATATAACGTAATAAGTTATAACGTCATACGATATAACGTAATACGTTATAACGTCCTCCCATATAACGAAATACGTTATAACGTCATCCCATATAACGTAATACCGTATAACGTCATACCATATAACCTATTACGTTATAAAGTTATACCATATAACGTAATATGTTATAACGACATACCATATAACGTATTACGTTATAACGTTATAACTTATAACGTAAAACGTTATAACGTTATACGATATAGCGTAATACGTTATAACATCATACCATATAACGTAATACGTTATAACGTCCTCCCATATAACGAAATACGTTATAACGTACACCCATATAACGTAATACGTTAGAGCGCCCTCCCAAATAACGTAATACGTTATAACGTCGTCCCATATAACGTAATACGTTACAACGTCATCCCATATAACGTAATAAGTTATAACGTCATACGATATAGCGCAATACGTTATAACGTCCTCCCATATAACGAAATACGTTACAACGTCATCCCATATAACGTAATACGTTATAACGTCATTCCATATAACGTAATACGGTATAACGTCATACCCTACAACCCATTACGTTATAACGTCATACCATATAACGTAATACGTTATAACGTCATCCCATATAACGTAATACGTTATAACGTCATCCCATTTAACGTAAGACGGTATAACGTCGTACCATATAACCTATTACGTTATAACGTCATACCATATAATGTAATACGTTATAACGTCATACCATATAACGTAATACGTTATAACGTCATACCATTCAACCTATAACGTTATAACGCCATACCATATAGCGTAATACGTTATAACGTCATACCATATAACGTCCTCCCATATAACGAAATACGTTATAACGTCATCCCATATAACGTAATACGTTATAGCGTCATCGCATATAACGTAATATGTTATAACGACATACCATATAACGTATTAAGTTATAACGTTATAACTTACAACGTAATACGTTATAACGTTATACCATATAGCGTAATACGTTATAACGTCATACCATATAACGTAATACGTTATAACGTCCTCCCATATAACGAAATACGTTATAACGTACACCCATATAACGTAATACGTTAGAGCGGCCTCCCAAATAACGTAATACGTTATAACGTCGTCCCATATAACGTAATACGTTACAACGTCATCCCATATAACGTAATACGTTATAACGTCATACCATATAACGTAATACGTTATAACGTCCTCCCATATAAAGAAATACGTTACAACGTCATCCCATATAACGTAATACGTTATAACGTCATACCATATAACGTAATACGTTATAACGTCCTCCCATATAACGAAATACGTTACAACGTCATCCCATATAACGTAATACGGTATAACGTCATACCATACAACCTATTACGTTATGACGTTATACCATTCAACCTATTACGTAATAACGCTATAACATATAGCGTAATACGTTATAACGTCATACCATATAACGTAATACGTTATAACGTCTTCCCATATAACGAAATACTCTATAACGTCATCTCATATAACGTATTACGTTATAACGTCATCCCATATAACGTAATACGGTATAACGTAGTACCATATAACCTATTACGTTATAACGTCATACCATATAACGCAATACGTTATAATGTCATACTATCTAACTTAATACGTTATAAAGTGATGACATATAACGTAATACGGTATAACGCCATACCATATAACCTATTTACGTTATAACGTCATACCATATAACGTATTACGTGATAACGTCATCCCATATAACGTAATACGTTATTACGTCATCCCATATAACGTAATACGTTATAACGGCGTCCCATTTAACGTAATACGTTACAACGTCATCCCGTATAACGTAATAAGTTATAACGTCATCCCATATAACGTAATACGTTACAACGTCATCCCATATAACGTAATACGGTATAACGTCATACCATATAACCTATTTACGTTATAACGTCATACCATGTAACGTATTACGTGATAACGTCATCCCATATAGCGTAATACGTTATTACGTCATCCCATATAACGTAATACGTTATAACGACGTCCCATTTAACGTAATACCTTACAACGTCATCCCATATAACGCAATACGTTATAGCGTCATACCATATAACGTAATACGTTATAACGTCATCCCATATAACGCATTACGTTATAACGTCGTCCCACATAACGTAATACGTTATAACGTTATACCATATATCCTATTACGTTATAACGTCATCCCATATTACGTAATACGTTATAACGTCATCCCATATAACGTAATACGTTATAACGTCATACCATATAACGCAATACGTTATAACGTCTTCCCATATAACGTAATACGTTATAACGTCATCCCATATAACGTAATATGTTATAACGACATACCATATAACGTATTAAGTTATAACGTTATAACTTATAACGTAATACGTTATAACGTCATGCCATATAACGCAATACGTTATAACGTCTTCCCATATAACGTAATACGTTATAACGTCATCCCATAACGCGTAATCCGTTATAACGTCACCCCATATAACGAAATACGTTATAACGTCATCCCATATAACGTAATACGTTATAACGTCATCCCATATAACGCAATACGTTATAACGTCGTCCCATATAATGTAATCCGTTATAACGTCATCCCATATAACGTAATACGGTATAACGTCATACCATATAACCTATTTACGTTATAGCGTCATACCATATAACGTATTACGTTATAACGTCATACCATATAACCTATTACGTTATAACGTCATACCATACAACGTAATACGTTATAACGTTATACCATATATCCTATTACGTTATAACGTCATACCATACAACGTAATACGTTATAACGTTATACCATATATCCTATTACTTTATAACGTCATCCCATATTACGTAATACGTTATAACGACATCCCATATAACGTAATACGTTATAACGTCATAAAATATAACGCAATACGTTATAACGTATTCCCATATAACGTAATACGTTATAACGTCATCCCATATAACGTAATACGTTATAACGTCATCCCATATAACGCAATACGTTATAGCGTCATACCATATAACGTAATACGTTATAACGTCATCCCATATAACGCATTACGTTATAACGTCGTCCCACATAACGTAATAAGTTATAACGTTATACCATATATCCTATTACGTTATAACGTCATCCCATATTACGTAATACGTTATAACGACATCCCATATAACGTAATACGTTATAACGTCATAAAATATAACGCAATACGTTATAACGTCTTCCCATATAACGTAATACGTTATAACGTCATCCCATAACGCGTAATCCGTTATAACGTCACCCCGTATAACGAAATACGTTATAACGTCATCCCATATAACGTAATACGTTATAACGTCTTCCCATATAACGTAATACGTTATAACGTCATCCCATATAACGTAATACGTTATAACGTCATCCCATATAACGCAATACGTTATAGCGTCATACCATATAACCTATTACGTTATAACGGTATTCCATATAACGGAATACGTTATAACGTCATCCCATATAACGTAATACGTTATAACGTCATCCCATATAACGTAATACGTTATAACGTCATCCCATATAACGTAATACGTTATAACGTCATCCCATATAACGCAATACGTTATAACGTCATCCCATATAACGTAATACGTTATAACGTCATCCCATATAACGTAATACGTTATAACGTCATCCCATATAACGCAATACGTTATAACGTCGTCCCATATAACGTAATAATTATAACGTCATCCCATATAACGTAATACGTTATAACGTCATCCCATATAACGTAATACGTTATTACGTCATACCGTATAACGCAATACGTTGTAACGTCTTCCCATATAACGTAATACGTTATAACGTCATCCCATATAACGTATTACGTTATACCGTCATACCATATAAAATATTATGTTAGAACGTCACACCATATGACGTAATACGTTATAATGTTATACCATATAACCTATTACGTTATAACGTCAGCCCATATAACGTAATATGTTATAACGTTACCCCATATTACGTAATACGTTATATCGTCATCCCATATAACGTAATACGGTATAATGTCATACCATATAACCTATTACGTTATAACGTCATCCCATATAACGTAATACGTTATAACGTCATCCCATATAACGTAATACGTTATAACGTCATCCCATATAACGTAATACTTTATAACGTCATCCCATATAACGTAATACGTTATAACGTCATCCCATATAACGCAATACGTTATAACGTCGTCCCATATAATGTAATACGTTATAACGTCATCCCATATAACGTAATACGGTATAACGTCATACCATATAACCTATTTACGTTATAACGTCATACCATATAACGTATTACGTTATACCGTAATACCATATAAAATATTATGTTATAACGTCACACCACATAACGTATTACGTTATAATGTTATACCCTATAACCTATTACGTTATAACGTCATACCATATTACGTAATGCGTTATAACGTCATCCCGTATAACGTAATACGGTATAACGTCATCCCATATAACGTAATACGTTATAACGTAATCCCATATAACGTAATACCTTATAACGTCATCCCATATAACGTAATACGTTATAACGTCATCCCATATAACGTAATACGTTATAACGTCATACCATATAACGTAATACGTTATAACGTCATCCCATATAACGTAATACGTTATAACGTCATCCCATATAACGCAATACGTTATAACGTCGTCCCACATAACGTAATACGTTATAACGTCATCCCACATAACGTAATACGTTATAACGTCGTCCCACATAACGTAATACGTTATAACGTCATCCCATATAACGTAATACGTTATACCGTCATACCATATAACGTAACACGTTAAAACGTCATACCATATAACCTATTTCGTTATAACGTCATCCCACATAACGTAATACGTTATAACGTCATCCCATATAACGAAATACGTTATAACGTCATCCCATATAACGTAATACGTTATAACGTCGTCCCATATAACGTAATTCGTTATAACGTCATCCCGTATAACGTAATACGTTATAACGTCATCCCATATAACGTAATACGGTATAACGTCATACCATATAACCTATTTACGTTATAACGTCATACCATACAACGTAATACGTTATAACGTTATACCATATAACCTATTACGTTATAACGTCATACCATACAACGTAATACGTTATAACGTTATACCATATATCCTATTACGTTATAACGTCATACCATACAACGTAATACGTTATAACGTTATACCATATATCCTATTACTTTATAACGTCATCCCATATTACGTAATACGTTATAACGACATCCCATATAACGTAATACGTTATAACGTCATAAAATGTAACGCAATACGTTATAACGTATTCCCATATAACGTAATACGTTATAACGTCATCCCATATAACGTAATACGTTATAACGTCATCCCATATAACGCAATACGTTATAGCGTCATACCATATAACGTAATACGTTATAACGTCATCCCATATAACGCATTACGTTATAACGTCGTCCCACATAACGTAATACGTTATAACGTTATACCATATATCCTATTACGTTATAACGTCATCCCATATTACGTAATACGTTGTAACGACATCCCATATAACGTAATACGTTATAACGTCATAAAATATAACGCAATACGTTATAACGTCTTCCCAAATAACGTAATACGTTATAACGTCATCCCATATAACGTAATACGTTATAACGTCATAAAATATAACGCAATACGTTATAACGTGTTCCCATATAACGTAATACGTTATAACGTCATCCCATATAACGTAATACGTTATAACGTCATCCCATATAACGCAATACGTTATAGCGTCATACCATATAACCTATTACGTTATAACGGTATTACATATAACGGAATACGTTATAACGTCATCCCATATAACGTAATACGTTATAACGTCATCCCATATAACGTAATACGTTATAACGTCATCCCATATAACGTAATACGTTATAACGTCATCCCATATAACGCAATACGTTATAACGTCGTCCCATATAATGTAATACGTTATAACGTCATCCCATATAACGTAATACGGTATAACCTCTTACCATATAACCTATTTACGTTATAGCGTCATACCATATAACGTATTACGTTATAACGTCATACCATATAACCTATTACGTTATAACGTCATACCATACAACGTAATACGTTATAACGTTATACCATATATCCTATTACGTTATAACGTCATACCATACAACGTAATACGTTATAACGTTATACCATATATCCTATTACGTTATAACGTCATCCCATATTACGTAATAAGCTATAACGACATCCCATATAACGTAATACGTTATAACGTCATAAAATATTAGGTGAAGTAAAAAGTTCTGAGCGCTTTTTCGCTTTATTTCGACGATGAAATTAACATAGTCAAGATTATTCGATTTAGATTAAATATGCGCCGTTTTGTTCGATTACTTTTGTCCATTTTGAAGGCAATTTCATAATTCCGCGGTTGAAGAAGTCCTCGTCCCTATTGGTAAAAAACTTGACCAGCTCATTTTCACAAGCCTCTCTTGAGGCCAGTTTTGTACCATCAAGAAAATTTTGCAAAAACTTAAAAAGGTGATAATCGCTTGGTGCCAGGTCTGGACTGTACGGCGGATGCGATAGAACCTCCCAGCCAAGCTCTCGGAGCTTCTGACGCGTCGTTAAAGATGTGTGCGGCCTGGCGTTGTCTTGATGGAACACAACACCTTTCCTATTGGCCAATTCTGGCCGCTTCTGGTCGATCGCCTGCTTCAGTCTGGTCAGTTGTTGACAATAGAGGTCCGAATTAAGTGTTTTCCCCGATGGGAGCAGCTCATAATGGATGATTCCCTTCCAATCCCACCAAACACACAATAAAACCTTCTTGGCCGTTAATCCACGCTTGGCGATCGTTTGGGCCGGCCCACAGCGATTGGACCACGATCTTTTTCGGCTGTTGTTCTCGTATGTGACCCATTTTTCATCGCCAGTCACCATCCGCTTCAAAAATGGGTCGATTTCGTTACGTCTCAAAAAAGAATCGCAGGCATCAATTCGGTCCAAAAGGTTCTTTTGCGTCAATTCATGTGGCACCCATACGTCGAGCTTCTTCTTGAGACCAGCCTTATGCAAATGTTTCCAAACGGTTTTCTGGCTAATCTTCAGTTCCTGGGCAATGGAATAAGTGCTCACATGCCGGTCCGACTCGACGATTTCCATGATTTTATCCACATTTTCGACGATTGGCCTACCAGAGCGTGCCTCATCTTCGACGTCCATATTACCAGAACGGAATCGTTGGAACCACCGCTTTGCTGTTGCATTCGATACTGTACTGGGTCCATAAACAGCACAAATTTTTTTGGCCGCCTGCTCCGCCTTTTCACCTTGGTCGTAGTGGTACTGAAGAATGTATCGAATTTTCTCTTTTTTTATCTCCATTTTCGAACGCTGTAACACACAACTGGCTTCACCGAACACAAAACTGACAAAGAACCTTTTTGATGCGTAATATCACCTTGAAATCGGTGTATACTATGACTCGATGCGATGTGCACATCGTGAGATATGGCTCACTAAAGACATCTAGCGAAAAACGCTCAGAACTTTTTACTTAACCTAATATAACGCAATACGTTATAACGTCTTCCCATATAACGTAATACGTTATAACGTCATCCCATATAACGTAATACGTTATAACGTCATCCCATATAACGCAATACGTTATAGCGTCATACCATATAACGTAATACGTTATAACGTCATCCCATATAACGCATTACGTTATAACGTCGTCCCACATAACGTAATAAGTTATAACGTTATACCATATAATCTATTTACGTTATAACGACATACCATATAACGTAATTCGGTATAACGTCATACCATATAACCTATTTACGTTATAACGTCATACCATATAACGTGTTACGTCATAACGTCATCCCATATAACGTAATACGTTATAACGTCATCCCATATAACGTAATACGTTATAACGTCATAAAATATAACGCAATACGTTATAACGTCTTCCCATATAACGTAATACGTTAGAACGTCATCCCATATAACGTAATACGTTATAACGTCATCCCATATAACGCAATACGTTATAGCGTCATACCATATAACCTATTACGTTATAACGGTACTCCATATAACGGAATACGTTATAACGTCATCCCATATAACGTAATACGGTATAACGTCATACCATATAATCCATTTACGTTATAACGACATACCATATAACGTAATTCGGTATAACGTCATACCATATAACCTATTTACGTTATAACGTCATACCATATAACGTGTTACGTCATAACGTCATCCCATATAACGTAATACGTTATAACGTTATCCCATATAACGTAATACGGTATAACGTCATCCCATATTACGTAATACGTTATGACGTCATCCCATATAACGTAATACGGTATAACGTCATACCATATAACCTATTTACGTTATAACGTCTTCCCATATAACGTAATACTTTATAACGTCATCCCATATAACGTAATACGGTATAACGTCATACCATATAACCTATTTACGTTATAACGTCTTCCCATATAACGTACTAGCTTATAACGTCATCCCATATAACGTAATACGGTATAACGTCATACCATATAACCTATTTACGTTATAACGTCGTCCCACATAACGTAATACGCTATAACGTCATCCCATATAACGTAATACGTTATAACGTCAACCCATATAACGTAATACGTTATAACGTCATCCCATATAACGTAATACGTTATAACGTCATCCCATATAACCTATTACGTTATAACGTCATACCATACAACGTAATGCGTTATAACGTTATACCATATAAACTATTTACGGTATAGCGTCATACCATATAACGTATTACGTTATAACGTCAAACCATATAACCTATTACGTTATAACGTCATACCATACAACGTAATAAGTTATAACGTTATACCATATAACCTATTACGTTATAACGTCATCCCATATTACGTGATACGTTATAACGTCATCCCATATAACGTAATACGCTATAACGTCATCCCATATAACGTAATACGTTATAACGTCATCCCATATAACGCAATACGTTATAGCGTCATACCATATAACCTATTACGTTATAACGGTATTCCATATAACGGAATACGTTATAACGTCATCCCATATAACGTAATAGGGTATAACGTCATACCGTATAATCTATTTACGTTATAACGTCATACCATATAACGTAATTCGGTATAACGTCATACGATATAACCTATTAAGTTATAACGTCATACCATATAACCTATTACGTTATAACGTCATCCCATATAACGTAATAATTATAACGTCATCCCATATAACGTAATACGTTATAA
>NW_022884760.1:0-18666 GCF_011952205.1 Bombus bifarius | reverse complement strand
AGAGAACTAATTAAAATCTTCGATGTAAATGTAGACGATAACCCTGTAAAAATCTATGAGCATAACACTGGAGTAATGAGTATAGCAAAATACGGAACTTTTACAAAAAATTCTAAACACATTGAATTTCATTACCACTACGTTCACGAGTACGTAAAGGAAAATAAGATAAACATAATAAAAGTAAGTACAGAAGAAAACACTGCGGATATTTTTACGAAGACACTGTGTAGAGAGAAATTTGAAAGGTTTAGGTCATGGATGAATGTAAAATAAGAGAAATGTAAATAAAGCGATAAATGGTAAATATTTTGTTAATTCGACAAGTATGTAAATAAAATTAAGTGTACAGTATAAATGTAAGGAGGCGTGTTAGGGAAGTGATACATTTACACTGTACATGAGAGTGTGTGTGTGTAAGGGTCAGAGGGCGTCCAGGTCTTAGTTGAGACAAAAGACTGACGTTAGAAGATCCTGGATAGTCGGTTGGCGACAAGCGTGCGTGCAAGACGTTCTTCAGAGTGTAATATAGATGTATAGCTGTTGTGTGTGAAATATAGTCAATTATTTGTATTTCCAAATCCTCGAATTTCCTTAACAGACACAAACAACCTTGAAGGTGACAACCTTCAACGAGCCTTCGGACCTGAAGAAAGAGAAGGTCTCACCAGGCGACAAATCGATTCAGAAAGTAATCTCCCCAATCTGTTACAGAACGTTCATGACTCTTTGACCGTAGTTCACAACCTAGAAAGTAACGGGTTGAGTCCCATCCAGGACAGCAACAAGGTCAACGTCGAGTCGAAACCTACTGTAAAGGCTTCGAAATCCACTGTGAACAAACCATCCAGGGGCAGTGTTTCTCCGGCCAATACTTACACGATGGACGTCCAACACAACGTATCGACGTCCAATCATCTCTCTTACATCACGTCATCTGCACCACCCCAGATTAGAAACATTGCATCGGACAGTCACACTCCGAGACGTAACGTGAAGACTCCTCCTTCGCCACCTCAGACATGTGCTACGCCTGCAATTGGTCCTACTCAGAATAATTTCAGCATTATTAATACCATGACTAATCACTCAAATGGTGTCGGTAATTTACAGAACATTCTATCTGATCCCAACGATTCTCTACTGAGTTCACAGAGCGCCGTACCGAACTAGTCGCGTATCATAAACATCTCACTGGAGTCACCCGTGGCTCCAAAAACGCCAGTATACTCTCCAACACAAAGGCAAGTCACAGTCACGACGTCCAACGGTCATTCTCCACCGAGGATCATCACTAAGAGAATGCGATTCGAGCGGGTCATCGGGCGGAGTCCAGCCTCCCAATGAACCTCAAAACTCCGCACCGCGCTTGATGAATCTTCACAAAGCACCACCGACGTTCCCTTCAACGACACTTCCTGGGCCGAGGTGTTTAACGACACTTCCAGAAGCAAGATCCACGACACTTCCTGGGTCGTGAATTTCACCTGGAAATCGCTCGGCATCGACGAGGAAGACGGCGATCTAGACTACAAGGGAGACAACGTGCCATCCAGGCAACGGCCCTTCGGCCGCATCGCCAAGTTCACCCTGGGGACGACAGCATCATCCGGACGGCTGTTGTTCACACGGCAAGGAGCATCTTGGATCAAGGTGCCACGCAGCTCGTCCTACGCTCCTGGGCGAGTCAGACGCCGGACGCCTACGCAAAATAATAGTGAGTCAACAACTAGACGACAGGACGCCTTCTCAATTCTACGGGATCTGAAAAGCCTCGCCACTCCGGCAATATCAGACGAATTAATCCGGACTCTCTGGGAAGGCCGACTCCCGGTGTACGTGCAACGCGTCCTAGCCGCCGTCCAAGATAAGAGGTCCGAAACTCTGACCGCGATCGCCGACAGCACCTACGAAATACGCCCGGAACTAAGACAGGTTGTTGCGGTCAGTACGGACCGAACCACGGCAGGAGGCAATCCAACAACGTACGGCGGCGGGGTGAACGATGCTACGGCTGCCGCCATCAACGAGCTGAAGGAACAAATAACGCAGATACAGGCGCAGGTAAGCGCGTTGACCATCGGGGGCCGCCGGCGACCATTCTCCAGCGCTAAATACCGTCGCCGTTGGCGATCCCGAAGCCCGTCACGGCAAGGTGGCTTATGCCTTTATCATGCGACGTACGGGGAACGCGCGAGAAATTGCACCGAGAAGTGCACTCACCGTGCACATGGAAATCGGGAAACGGAACCGGCCGTCCGTAAACGCGGCAAACGACGACGGTTTGATCTCCCGCTGCATTTTTGTTCTGGATAAAAACACGCGCATCTCGTACTTGGTGGACACCGGCGCAGACATCAGCGTCTACCCGCGCAGCAAAGTGCAGGGACCTGCGATGAAGAGCGAGTACGAGTTGTTCGCGGCTAATGGGGCACGAATTGCGACGAATGGTACAGTCGCGATCCACCTCAACCCGTCCCTCCGACGCGCCTTCAAGTGGTATTTTACAGTGGCTGACGTCCAGACACCTATCCTCGGCATGGATTTCCTGAGTCACTACGGGTTGCTCGTGGACCCACGGAACAAAAGATTAATCGACACGACGACCCAGTTATCATCAAAGGGGTACGCCGCCATAGACAACACGCCATCGGTGAAAACTATCTGCGGCGATTCGGTGTACCCCCAATTACTGGCGGAAGACCCGGCCCTCACGCGTCCTCCGTCTTTCGGGAAGGAAAAGGCCCGACACGGTGTAGTACACCACATCGAAACTACGCCTGGCCCGCCGGTCTACAACAAACACCAACGCCTTGTACCGGACCGCCTCAAGCAGGTGAGAGCTGAATTTGAGTTGATGATAGAACAAGCCGTGATGCGCCCATCGAAAAGCCCGTGGGCATCACCCCTTCACGTTCTGCCCAAGAAGGATGGAAATTTGCGACCATGCGGCGACTACCGAACGTTAAATGTTCGCCCGATACCCAACTAAGCAGCGTGCCATCACGGAATTTGCATCCCTGCTCAAGGAACAAATGGAGAAAGTCCGGCCTCAGCCTGTGACACAACACAGGGAAAAGAAATTATTCACTTTCCGCGAATTGGAGTCTTCTCCCTACGTATTCCTGCGACACGACGCAATTAGAGGCCCTTTACAGCCGCCTTACGATGGACCGTTTAGAGTAACGGGAAGAGGCGAGAAAATGTACACCATCAATGTTAACAATCGCGATATATAAGTTTCCGTCGACCGGCTTAAGCCAGCATTTGTAGTATCAGAGGATCTCGACGCAAAAACCGCCGAAACCCGTGACATACTTATTCCACTAGAACAAATGAACGCTCGCAATGAAAGCGACGTGAATAGCGACAACGAAGGAAACACTAGTAATAGGTATGTTACACGGTCAGGCCGAAGAGTCCGTTTTCCCGACTGGTTACAGGCAGGTTTCGGCTAGGCATCACAAAAGATTACCCACGGGGACTTTCTCGGCAAAGGCAATAAAACGTTATCACTGGTAGGGGGGTGATGTAGCGGCACAAGAGTTAGAATTAGCTGCATACCGTGTTGTTGTTTTGCTTCGGAGTATCAAGACCGTTAGGTCACAGGTATTGCAAGGAGTTATGAACTCCGGACAGAATAATGGTGCCGCTACATGTAACCGTAAAACAAGACGAATTTGTATCTTTTGACCTCCTTCTGACGATTATGACTTAACGAACGTGATCGCAAACGATTCAGTATAAACTGTGACTAAACGTCTGTATAGATATCGTTTCGCGACAAGATCTGTTTTAAATACACTAACGAGTACACATATTGGTAGTCTCATTATTCGATCCCCTACAGCTCTTATTAAGGAAGATAAAGGCCTGTGACAGTATTCAGCTTGGCCAACTTTGAACAGGGCATATTGATAAGCCAGAGTAACTCACATACAAATCTTTTTCCTTTTTTTTTTTTTACGTGGAGAAATCCTCATGGACACTCCGCTGTTGCAGTAATTGCGTAACAGCAGAGTAGTGTCGGACTCTTACCGACTAAAACTCCACGATGACCACCCGACGCGTATGACAGGGATGCTCCAGGATTCTCTTATGAATTAACTTCAGTTGCACCCCCTTCACGCGTTCTCTAGTTCTAGCCAGTCCTAATATTTCCTGAACATTGAATTGGCGTTAGGGGTGGGGGGGCCATTACCCCTAGCGCTGTCTCTCCTTATTGATATTCAGTGGAGGCTTGTCTTGTGTGCTTCGACAACTCGCATACAACCTGGTGGCACAAGCTATGAAAACAGTTTTCCGGTCATGAGAAAACACATTAGCCCAGATAACGTACAAAAGGTATTAGAGCCCACCAAAAAAGGTTTGCTACAATTTGCTGTAGTTCGTCACAATAAGCCTATGAGTATCGCGTGTCAGACGATTTTCGAAATAGTTGATGCTTGGATGTTCAAGATACGGAAGCGCGGAGTGATGAGACGTTTATGTACAACTTGATCATGGTGCAACCCATTCATCAGCCAGAAAACTTCATGCACGATTTTCTAAAAAGAAAGACATTTCCCCCCTTCTTTATGCCGTACCAATCCTCTCTCGTCGTTCCTTATCTCATACAGAGACAGGCCAAATAATGTTGCCGATGACGGCCAACAGCCTGGGTACATGTACGGGTCTCTTGCCTGCGACAGAATTTCGTTATGTGTGGTATGCGGGGCAGAAAAGCATTTTTACCATTACTATGAACTAGAAGATTGCAGAAAAACTGTAAACATTTTCCAAATTTTATTAATTTCATCTCATTTCTTAAAGTCTACAAAACTGTTAATCAACATTAAGCAAATATTAGGTGAAGTAAAAAGTTCTGAGCGCTTTTTCGCTTTATTTCGACGATGAAATTAACATAGTCAAGATTATTCGATTTAGATTAAATATGCGCCGTTTTGTTCGATTACTTTTGTCCATTTTGAAGGCAATTTCATAATTCCGCGGTTGAAGAAGTCCTCGTCCCTATTGGTAAAAAACTTGACCAGCTCATTTTCACAAGCCTCTCTTGAGGCCAGTTTTGTACCATCAAGAAAATTTTGCAAAAACTTAAAAAGGTGATAATCGCTTGGTGCCAGGTCTGGACTGTACGGCGGATGCGATAGAACCTCCCAGCCAAGCTCTCGGAGCTTCTGACGCGTCGTTAAAGATGTGTGCGGCCTGGCGTTGTCTTGATGGAACACAACACCTTTCCTATTGGCCAATTCTGGCCGCTTCTGGTCGATCGCCTGCTTCAGTCTGGTCAGTTGTTGACAATAGAGGTCCGAATTAAGTGTTTGCCCCGATGGGAGCAGCTCATAATGGATGATTCCCTTCCAATCCCACCAAACACACAATAAAACCTTCTTGGCCGTTAATCCACGCTTGGCGATCGTTTGGGCCGGCCCACCGCGATTGGACCACGATCTTTTTCGGCTGTTGTTCTCGTATGTGACCCATTTTTCATCGCCAGTCACCATCCGCTTCAAAAATGGGTCGATTTCGTTACGTCTCAACAAAGAATCGCAGGCATCAATTCGGTCCAAAAGGTTCTTTTGCGTCAATTCATGTGGCACCCATACGTCGAGCTTCTTCTTGAGACCAGCCTTATGCAAATGGTTCCAAACGGTTTTCTGGCTAATCTTCAGTTCCTGGGCAATGGAATAAGTGCTCACATGCCGGTCCGACTCGACGATTTCCATGATTTTATCCACATTTTCGACGATTGGCCTACCAGAGCGTGCCTCATCTTCGACGTCCATATTACCAGAACGGAATCGTTGGAACCACCGCTTTGCTGTTGCATTCGATACTGTACTGGGTCCATAAACAGCACAAATTTTTTTGGCCGCCTGCTCCGCCTTTTCACCTTGGTCGTAGTGGTACTGAAGAATGTATCGAATTTTCTCTTTTTTTATCTCCATTTTCGAACGCTGTAACACACAACTGGCTTCACCGAACACAAAACTGACAAAGAACCTTTTTGATGCGTAATATCACCTTGAAATCGGTGTATACTATGACTCGATGCGATGTGCACATCGTGAGATATGGCTCACTAAAGACATCTAGCGAAAAACGCTCAGAACTTTTTACTTAACCTAATATACAAAATCTTGACGTACAGAATAATGGAGCGAATATTAGAAACGATACTACTAAATCTACAAGCTAAAATATACTATACAAATTTTCTTCAAACTATAAAACATACAAAGTATATATTTCTGAAAATAAAAAATATCGGATCAAACACTCTTCGAACATACTTCGAACGCTCATTATTACGTATATTACCAAATCAATACATATAATATAATATATAAACCAAACCAATGAAAGGCGCAGAGACTGGAGAACATGGGGTCCTCGAGCGTGCAGTACGCTTCAGCATCGTTGCGAACACCAACTCCCTCCGCTTGTCCCAATGCCATCTCGTACGGTGAGACTGCAAACAAAAAATATCCATATATACATCAAGATAGTAATGCGATTTCTATTCTTGCAGCACCGACGGAATACACGATGCTCCGTAATTGCTCGAGATTCCATATAGTTGTTGAAATCTCTACGCATTTGGTAGATAAAGCGTTGCGAGAAATCCTCTTGTCACAGTTAGGTCTTCCAAACCTGATCGCTTGCATGTTTCCCGCTACTTCAGCGTTGTAACGTTACTTTTATTTCTGCCAACTTAGACACGACATCGTCTAAACTGCCCACTTCAGGACACGATGGCTCCTCCCGGGGATTCTGTTGAGACGATCCCGGATTTTCCGTGTCCTCACCATTGTAGAGTTCATAATTTGTATAATTTACCTTCTTCTTCAAGCATTGTTTTTTAAATTTCTGCCATTTTGAAGCTGCTGATAATCGCCGGATGCGTAAATCATTTTTAGCATTGGAAAGAGCGCACGTCAGCATTGCTTCAATCCGTAAATCGCGTCTGCGCATTCGGCGACACTTTGATCTTTGCGGCGAACTTCGTCAATCCATGTTAGTAACCGTTCTGTTTCTGGCTTGTTGGCGTTTGTTTTTGAAAGTCCCTTCTTTGTCCTCGCCATGCTTTCTCAACTATTTCTCCCAATTATTGAGTAAGTAAAATGTATACCAACCTGTATCCGGCTCGTGTTTGTTGTAGAACAAAACAGAAGAGATTCACACAACTGCACACAAAGGATTTGAAACCACCGAGCAAAACACCCTCCCCACAGCACAGTCGTAAGATGACTAAGGGAAGTCTACGCTGCGCGTCTGAAGTCCGCTTTCTATACCCCCTCCCCTGTCTTTATGACGTAGTCTTACGCGCGAAAATGGAAACGAGTTCCGTGTAAAATCTTACGTTGGCCTTACATTCTAAGAATTTTTGAAAAATACATCACTCCAATTAATTTTTAAATATATGTGCGCCAACTTTAGTGCTAAATTTTATATATTTTGTACATTATATTAAAATTCTTGATTTACAGGATATAATCAATAGCGTATGAAAGGGTACTGCACGTATTATTTGGCACGTACATTAATGTTGATGCAAAAATAATTATTCCAATGATTTTAAGTTACACACATAATAGATAAAGTAGGCTGTAGACTATGAAATTCGTATGAAATAAGCAGAGAATAGTAACTAAATGAATGTATATGTATATGGAACATAAATCTTGTAAAAATAATATATTAAATTACATTCAAATCAAATATATGAACAAGATCTATTCACTTTTAATTATTTTTTTGAATCACTAGTATCAAATAAAATTGCGTCATTACGAATACAAAAACAATAACGTTGATATAAAAATGTCATCCCGAAACACAGTTTGACGTGATACAAGTGTATTATTTTAATTTAAGCAGAAAATATCTAATCATATTTAACAATTTTGAAAAACATACCTCTACTAAACTATCATTATCTTTTCCTATACCATCGGCAAGGCCCTGAACAGCAAGCAGTTCAGCAGTTGTTAAAAAACTAGCCAATTGTTCCCGAACCACATTTACTTCACCCTGATACATAAAATCAACCAATGCAGCCAAATCATCGAAATTTACATTACATTACGAGATAAAAATATGACCTTTTTCATCTTAATGTCTCCCAAAAACGTATTTAGCAGAAAGGATACGACATCTATAACGATCCAATTAGAAACTACCAGAGTATGTGTATCTTAAGCGGATCTTTAAACGTCGATTAAACGCGTTCTCTATCCAATCCTGGCTGAAACATAATTACTCACACTCCCAGTATCCCACCTCTAAGTCATTCCAATCAACGTACCATGTAAACACGAATCCAACGCGTTCCAGGAATAGAATCAACTGTCTGTAGTTGTTTAGCTGTACACGACGAGTATAATTGTTTAGGGTACTCCTCTAGTACAAAACAGACACCCAAACGACAATATTTCAACACAGAAATATTTAAAACAATAGTTATAAAAGCATGATACTTAATACCGCGCTTGACATCAGGTATAAGCAAAAATAAATTTCTTCAAACTAATTTCAAGTTAAATCTTTAGCTTGTGTAATTATATCAAACTTGCTCAATTAACAACGAGCAATTTCCATCGTGTTTTGACAACTGACTCATCGATGATGTTTTTCCTTGGAATTGAAAAAGGAATGTGCATAATTTTGTCCTCCGTCCACACTCAAAATACTATCTACATGCTATAATTGGGGATTCAATTTTATAATACGTTGCCTCACTTTCCATCACTGCTTTCCTACTATCAGTCACTTGAACTGTAATATAAACCAGTCTTTTATTTTCAATACTATTCTGCATACCATTTATCAAGAACAATACATTTTATTTGTTAATGTAATAAGATGCGAAGTTCCTCATTTGTCCTAATATCAATCAATGGATAAATGAATTGAAATCTGTGAAAATAATGTAATATCGGAAAATAAGGATAGAAATTTTTTCCCGATTACTTGCAACTTATTAATATTAAATTGAATATACATATATAAATTGGACAGGAAACGATATTTATTTAACGGAAACTAAATGCAATACTCGTATCTATATCAAATAACTTTACAGTTATTTGACCACTCTCGTCACAACGAATCTAACACACACACACTCGCTCTCTCTAACAACTCTATCAATTCTCACAACTCTACTCTTCGACGACTCGATACCTCTAACGACTCTAATCTTCGACGACTCAATTAGCTCTGATTCTCGCAACACGCACACTTTTCGACTCGCCTTGCGTAGCGAAACCGTCCATCTTCTAGCGTTGTCTATTGTTTCCCTCATTCCTATGTAAGAACTACCAACTACGTGCCTTTAGTCACGTAGGCACTCTTAAATGTAAACGAACCACAGAAACACGACGTACACGGTTTTTCTATTTTCAACTGATTTCTAATTCGAATTACTTTACGATATTACAATAAGTATCTAGTAATACGACTTTCGAACCGATGTAATTATTGCAATGATTGTTAAATTTCAAAACAATTTCCTATCCATGTTAAACATATTACGTATATGTGCATGTCTAGTACTTCGATTAGTTGCTCTACTTGCGGTAGTTCGCCATTCTGGATCATCTAGACTCAACAAAGATGCGTTCAATTTATCCATGCCTTAGAAAGCTCTGTAGCGTCAAAAGAGTTAGAATTTGCTTCAAACCATGTTGTTGTTTTGCTTCGGAATATCAAGAGGAATTGTAAGGAATTATAAGCTCCGGGCAAAACAATGGCGCCGCTACATGTATCCGTAAGACAAGACGAATTTCTATCTTTTGACCTCCTTCTGACGATTATGACTAAACGAACGTGATCGCAAACGATTCAGTATAAACTGTGACTAAACGTCTGTATAGATATCGTTTTGCGACAAGATCTGTTTTAAATACACTAACGAGTACACATATTGGTAGTCTCATTATTCGATCCCGTACAGCTCTTATTAAGGAAGATAGACGCCTGTGACAGTATTCAGCATGGCCAACTTTGAACAGGGCATATTGATAAGCCAGAGTAACTCACATACAAATTTTTTTTTTTTTACGTGGAGATATCCTCATGGACCGCTGTTGCAGTAATTGCGTAACAGCAGAGTAGTGTCGGACTCTTACCGACTAAAACTCCACGATGACCACCCGACGCGTATGACAGGGATGCTCCAGGATTCTCTTATGAATTAACTTCAGTTGCACCCCCTTCACGCGTTCTCTAGTTCTAGCCAGTCCTAATATTTCCTGAATATTGAATTGGCGTTAGGGGGGGCCATTACCCCTAGCGAAGTCTCTCCTTATTGATATTCAGTGGAGGCTTGTCTTGTGTGCTTCGACAACTCGCATACAACCTGGTGGTACAAGCTATGAAAACACTTTTCGGGACATGAGAAGACACATTAGCACAGATAACGTACAAAAGGTATTAGAGCCCACCAAATAAGATTTGCTACAATTTGCTGTAGTTCGTCACAATAAGCCTATGAGTATCGCGTGTCAAACGATTTTCGAATTAGTTGATGCTTGGATGTTCAAGATACGGAAGCGCGGAGTGATGAGACGTTTATGTACAACTTGATCATGGTGCAACCATTCATCAGCCAGAAAACTTCATGCACGATTTTCTAAAAAGAAAGACATTTCCCCCCTTCTTTATGCCGTACCAATCCTCTCTCGTCGTTCCTTATCTCATACAGAGACAGGCCAAATAATGTTGCCGATGACGGCCAACAGCCTGGGTACATGTACGGGTCTCTTGCCTGCGACAGAATTTCGTTATGTGTAGTATGCGGGGCAGAAAAGCATTTTTGCCATTAATATGAACTAGAAGATTACAGAAAAACTGTAAACAATTTCCAAATTTTATTAATTTCATTTCATTTCTTAAAGTCTACAAAACTGTTAATCAACATTAAGCAAATATACAAAATCTTGACGTACAGTATAATGGAGCGAATATTAGAAACGATACTACTAAATCTACAAGCTAAAATGTACTATACAAATTTTCTTCAAACTATAAAACATACAAAGTATATATTTCTGAAAATAAAAAATATCGGATCAAACACTCTTCGAACATACCTCGAACGCTCATTATTACGTATATTACCAAACCAATACATATAATATAATATATAAACCAAACCAATGAAAGGCGCAGAGACTGGAGAACATGGGGTTCTCGAGCGTGCAGTACGCTTCAGCATCGCTGCAAACACCAACTCCCTCCGCTTGTCCCAATGCCATCTCGTACGGTGAGACTGCAAACAAAAAATATCCATATATACATCAAGATAGTAATGCGATTTCTATTCTTGCAGCACCGACGTAATACACGGTGCTCCGTAATCGCTCGAGATTCCATTTAGTTGTTGAAATCTCTACGCATTTGGTAGATAAAACGATGCGAGAAATCCTCTTGTCACAGTTAGGTCTTCCAAACCTGATCGCTTGCATTTTTCCCGCTACTTCAGCGTTGTAACGTTACTTTTATTTCTGCCAACTTAGACACGACATCGTCTAAACTGCCCACTTCAGGACACGATGGCTCCTCCCGGGATTCTGTTGAGACGATCCCGGATTTTCCGTGTCCTCACCATTGTAGAGTTCATAATTTGTATAATTTACCTTCTTCTTCAAGCATTGTTTTTTAAATTTCTGCCATTTTGAAGCTGCTGATAATCGCCGGATGCGTAAATCATTTTTAGCATTGGAAAGAGCGCACGTCAGCATTGCTTCAATCCGTAAATCGCGTCTGCGCATTCGGCGACACTTTGATCTTTGCGGCGAACTTCGTCAATCCATGTTAGTAACCGTTCTGTTTCTGGCTTGTTGGCGTTTGTTTTTGAAAGTCCCTTCTTTGTCCTCGCCATGCTTTCTCAACTATTTCACCCAATTATTGAGTAAGTAAAATGTATACCAACCTGTATCCGGCTCGTGTTTGTTGTAGAACAAAACAGAAGAGATTCACACAACTGCACACAAAGGATTTGAAACCACCGAGCAAAACACCCTCCTCACAGCACAGTCGTAAGATGACTAAGGGAAGTCTACGCTGCGCGTCTGAAGTCCGCTTTCTATACCCCCTCCCCTGTCTTTATGACGTAGTCTTACGCGCGAAAATGGAAACTAGTTCCGTGTAAAATCTTACGTTGGCCTTACATTCTATGAATTTTTGAAAAATACTTCACTCCAATTAATTTTTAAATATATGTGCGACAATTTTAGTGCTAAATTTTATATATTTTGTACATTATATTAAAATTCTTGATTTACAGGAAATAATCAATAGCGTATGAAGGTGTACTGCACGTATTATTTGGCACGTACATTAATGTTGATGCAAAAATAATTATTCCAATGATTTTAAGTTACACACATAATAGATAAAGTAGGCTGTATACTATGAAATTCGTATGAAATAAGCAGAGAATAGTAACTAAACAAATGTATATGTATATGGAACATAAATCTTGTAAAAATAATATGTTAAATTACATTCAAATCAAATATATGAACAAGATCTATTGACTTTTAATTATTTTCTTGAAGCACTTGTATCAAATAAAATTGCGTCATTACGAATACAAAAACAATAACGTTGATATAAAAATGTCATCCCGAAACACAGTTTGACGTGATACAAGTGTATTATTTTAATTTAAGCAGAAAGTGTCTAATCATATTTAACAATTTTGAAAAACATACCTCTACTAAACTATCATTATCTTTTCCTATACCATCGGCACGGCCCTGAACGGCAAGCAGTTCAGCAGTTGTTAAAAAACTAGCCAATTGTTCCCGAACCACATTTACTTCACCCTGATACATAAAATCAACCAATGCAGCCAAATCATCGAAATTTACATTACATTACGAGATAAAAATATGACCTTTTTCATCTTAATGTCTCCCAAAAACGGATTTAGCAGAAAGTATACGACATGTATAACGATCCAATTAGAAACTACCAGAGCATGTGTATTTTAAGCGGATCTTTAAACGTCGATTAAACGCGTTCTCTATCCAATCCTGGCTGAAACATAATTACTCACACCCCCAGTAACCCACCTCTAAGTCATTCCAATCAACGTACCATACGAACACGAATCCAACGCGTTCCAGGAATACAAACAACTGCCTGTAGCTGTTTAGCTGTACACGACGAGTATAATTATTTCGGGTATTCCTCCAGTACAAAACAGACACCCAAACGACAATATTTCAACACAAAAATATTTAAAACAATAGTTATAAAAGCATGATACTTAATACCGCGCTTGACATCAGGTATAAGCAAAAATAAATTTCTTCAAACAAATTTCAAGTTAAATCTTTAGCTTGTGTAATTATATCAAACTTGCTCAATTAACAACGAGCAATTTCCATCGTGTTTTGACAACTGACTCATCGATGATGTTTCTCCTTGGAATTGAAAAAGGAATGTGCATAATTTTGTCCTCCGTCCACACTCAAAATACTATCTACATGCTATAATTAGGGATTCAATTTTATAATACGTTGCCTCACTTTCCATCACTGCTTTCCTACTATCAGTCACTTGAACTGTAATATAAACCAGTCTTTTATTTCCAATACTATTCTGCATACCATTTATCAGGAACAATACATTTTATTTGCTAATGTAATAAGATGCGAAGTTCCTCATTTGTCCTAATATCAATCAATGGATAAATGAATTGAAATCTGTGAAAATAATGTAATATCGGAAAATAAGGATAGAAATTTTTTCCCGATTACTTGCAACTTATTAATATTAAATTGAATATACATATATAAATTGGACAGGAAACGATATTTATTTAACGGAAACTATATGCAATACTCGTATCTATATCAAATAACTTTACAGTTATTTGACCACTCTCGTCACAACGAATCTAACACACACACACTCTCTCTCTCTCTCTAACAACTCTATCTATTCTCACAACTCTACTCTTCGACGACTCGATACCTCTAACGATTCTACTCTTCGACGACTCAATTAGCTCTGATTCTCGCAGCACGCACACTTTTCGACTTGCCTTGCGTAGCGAAACCGTCCTTCTTCTAACGTTGTCTATTGCTTCCCTCATACCTGTAGTAACTTGTGGATTCTTAGAGTAAGGACAAGTGATTGCTGGTAGAATTTAAAGTTTAAGGTATTTTAATGAGTGATATTCGATAACAAAAGGACAGACTACGATATCTTCGCACGCCGACTCACACTCCGTGTCCGCTCAACTCGCACTCTGCTTCTCGACTCTCTGGCCGTTGTAGCACTCTATTGTCTATTGCTGGGCCCACCGCACACGTGTTCTACAGACGCTCGTAGCCAGGGTCACGTAGGTCTTTTCGGCTATTTACCTATTTACCTGAAGGACCCGGTAATGCATTGATGGAGCCGACAGCGCCTCGGCTCTCGCGACATTGTCTGTAGTTAGCTCGACGTTTCTTGGGCCCTTCTCCCCGATACTACACTCGGCCATCCTGCAGTAACATCTGCCCTCAGATGTTGTGCTCGCTATCGCTATCGTCGGATGCGTCATCTTCGGCGTTCAGGACCCAAGGCGTTCATGAAATCTGCAGTCGTCGAGGTGTGCGCGGGTCCTTCCTTCGGTACTGCTTCGCACGCTTTCTTCTTTTCTTGTAACTTCGACGATTCTCCTCTTGAGTTGCGGCGATCTTCCTCTTCGCGTCCTCACGTAGGTCGCGACGTTGTTCTTCAAACCTCGCGGCCCACTCTTCGTCGATCAGCTTTCTAATCTTCGCCTCTTCCCTGACTTGCATTTCGACCCCGACCAGTAGCTGGAAAGGAGTCTTCCCTGTGCTTCTGTTTACGGTGGAATTCAGGTATTTCTGAACCTGGTCGACATGCTGCCCGTTCCCCCTCGGCGCCAGTCTTCGCGGTCTTCGCGCTACCGGTTTGTCGCTTTTCAGAACTATCTTTGCTGTTATTCCGACGTCTCTCTTCTTCTCCGGCCTATACCCTTTAGTAATATCCCGAATGGCTTCGCGGTAATGAGGTTCTCGTACATGCGACAAGTCGATCTCGTCGGATTGTTCTATCGCGTTTACCCTCAGTACATCCGGCGCGTCCTCGTGACCGTCGGTCTGATCGTCGAGTCGTAAAAATGTCACCTCGCCCCGTTTGACTCGCAACTCTACCTGGTCTAAAAAATCGGTACCTAAGAGTAGACTGTGTCTTGTCATTACCTTATTCGAGACAACATGCAGGGTGACAGTAAAGTCGTACCCGTCGACCGTCATTACCCTTGTAAACTCGCCCCAGGTACTATTGCCAGCGGAACCAAAACCATCAAACCTAAGTTTGCAGTTTCCCAGAGGTGGTGATCCTAACCTCGCATACTCATCCGCTCGTATGAACGTAAGGTCACTACCTGTATCCACTAACGAGACAAACCTGCAGCCATCTATCGACACGTCCTTCAAGTACTTTCCCTTTTCGGATCTTGACACTACGCAAGTCTCTTTCGGTCGTGCCGTACACCTCGCTGCAATATGTCCAAATCCGCTGCACTTGAAACACCTAACACCTTCTCCCCTCTCCGGACACTTAACACTTAGATGATCCTCACTACCGCAAATGAAGCATCTTCTTTTCTTCATTGCGTCTACAGATTGACTGGGCTTCCCGTTCTTCTGGGTTTTAGCCGGCTTCACAATCGACTTTGCTCTGCGACTCTTCTGCTCTTCGTACATTACTAACCTCTTCCTCAACTCTTTGATTGACGTAGCGCCGTACAATACAGCCTTATTGTTCTCGTCGTCTATTATTCCATCCACTATGTATTCCACCTTTGCTTCCTCCTCCATGTCCACATGGCTGGCTATTTCGAGCATGCGGTACATGTAAGCCAAACATGCTCCATCACTCTCCTTTTTTGTTTCTTCAAGTTTCTGATGTACTTGCCTACTGTTGACTTTCCTCGAAAATTCTTTCACTAGCCCCCTCTTCAACTCATGCCAAGTCCTGGCATGACACTCGAAGCTCGCAAATATTTTCGCTGATCCCTTCAGCAGCTTCCTCGCGTAGACTGCCTTCTGCCCATCCGACCACATGCACGTATCAGCGACTTCCTCGAACGACCCGAACCATCGTTCGACATTTTCACCTCTGTTGCCACTAAACGACTCTAATGCATCTTCGACGTCTCTAAAACTCAGTGTCGAACCAACACATGCCCTTCGACAACATTCGTCACGGCCCTGATACACCCTTCGCGTACCTCTCTTGTATCCTCTGGCGTTTTTTCTGTCATCTTCATCCTCACTTTCGTCGTTGCTTTCTTCTTCCGACTCATCGTCTTCATCCTCCGGGTCGTCTCCTCGTGCACCATGCTCCCGTTCTACACGTAACGCAGCAAGCAGTCGCTCTACCAGCTCGCGTTTTCTGCCCGCTAGTCTCAGCCGTCGTCTTCTCAGTTCGTCTTTTAGTTCAGATGTTCGCATCTGAACCACCTGCTCGTCGGTCAATCCTACTTCTCCTGTATCGTAGTCAGCCATTGTTCTCAAATACCACTTTCACGAATAAACCGTCACTTAAACTCTTCACTTGTCACTTGGCACTCTAAATCCCGGACGAGCCCCCAAAAATATGTAGTAACTTGTGGATTCTTAGAGTAAGGACAAGTGATTGCTGGTAGAATTTGAAGTTTAAGGTATTTTAATGAGTGATGTTCGATAACAAAAGGACAGACTACGATATTGTTAAGGAAATTCGAGGATTTGGGAATACAAATTATTTACTATATTTCCATATAATAGTTATACACCTATATTCCTCTCTAAGGACGTCTTGCACGCACGCTGGTTGCCAACCGACTCGCCTAGATTCTTCTAACATCTGGCAACAGTCTTTTGTCTCCACTGAGTCCTTGACGCCCTCTAACCCTTACACACACACTCTCATGTACAGTGTAAATGTATCACTTCCCTAACACGCCTCCTTACATTTATACTGTACACTTAATTTTATTTACATACTTGTCAAATTAACAAAATATTTCACATTTATCGCTTTCTTTACATTTCTCTTATTTTACATTCATCCATGACCTAAACCTTTCAAATTTCTCTCTACACAGTGCCTTCGTAAAAATATCCGCAGTGTTTTCTTCTGTACTTACTTTTATTATGTTTATCTTATTTTCCTTTACGTACTCGTGAACGTAGTGGTAATGAACTTCGATGTGTTTAGAATTTTTTGTAAAAGTTCCGTATTTTGCTATACTCATTACTCCAGAGTTATCCTCATAGATTTTTACAGGGTTATCGTCTACATTTACATCGAAGATTTTCATTAGTTCTCTGATAGTCATTACTTCGCTCACCGCTTCCGATAGAGCTACATACTCTGCATACGTCGAGGCTTTTGTCACACACCTTTGTTTTTTAGACTTCCATCCAATTACATTTCCATACAATCTAATTACATACCCAGAAGTCGATTTCCTATCTATATGATCTCCTGCCCAATCAGCGTCCACATAACAATCTATCGTTTCGCATTTTTCATTTCTTTTATAATGTAGCCCTAGATCTCTAGTCCGGTACAAATATTTCAATATTCGCAAGGCATATTTAAAATGTGTCTCGTTACAACAATCTTGAAATCTACTCAGATAATTCACACTATAACTTATATCGGGTCTGGTATTTACACTAATATACAGCAATGCGCCAATTAAATTCTTGTATCCAATGTCCTCTCTATTTATCTCAGCTTTTTCAATTTTTAAGTTGGTCTCCATAGGTGTACAGTACAATTTGCCGTTATGTAATTTATATTTGTTTGCTAATGATTCTATGTATTTCTTTTGGCTTAATCTCATTTCATTTTTTAAATAATCATACTCTATATTTATTCCAAGATATTCTTTTACTTCACCTAAATCTTTCATTTCAAATCTATCAGTTAATAATTTTTTTACACTTTGTATCTTCCCTTTGTTTTTACTACAAATCAACAAATCGTCTACGTATATTAACAAATAAACAACATTTTCTCCCTCTCCATAAGTATATAGGCACAGCTCTATATTGTTCTTTTTAAAACCTAATCTCGTCACATACTTATCAAAACAATCATACCAGTCCCTCGGACTTTCTTTTAACCCATAAAGCGCTTTCGATAATTTACAAACTCTATTCGTTCCGTCCGCATATCCCTTTGGTTGATTTACATATACCTCCGAGGTTACTTCACCATTTAAAAAGGCAGTTTCTACATCCATTTGCTCAATTATTAATCCATTTTGACAACAATATGATAGCAATATCTTAAAGGTCTGATTACTCGCCACTGGAGAATATATGTCATCGGCTACGTTTCTTTGTTGAAATCCCCTTACCACTAATCTAGCCTTATACCTGTCCTTTGATTTTTTCGTGTAAACCCATTTTACATCTAATACTTCTTTGCCTTTTACCCTTTCTACCAATTTCCAAGTTTTATTCTTATAGAGACATTCTATTTCCTTATCCATAGCCTGTTTCCAAACTTCATTATTTTCGCAACCAATCGCCTCCTCAAATGTACGAGGGATATCTACTTTACAATAATTTGCATGAATCTCGCAAATATTTTTCTTTTCTGGATACCTTACTGGAGTTTTCTTAATACGTG
>NW_022884759.1:0-13829 GCF_011952205.1 Bombus bifarius | reverse complement strand
AAGAAATTATAATCTGTGAGTACTCTAATTTTAAAGCTATTGGATTGGATCATTATAACTAATATTTTATTGATCTCCGGCATTTCAGTCAATATCACACCACTATGTTATTATTATTATAATATTATGTTATTATATAGTTATTATTATATTAAAACTGTTTTGTGAATAACCGCTAAAAAAGGTACACATTATACAGTTGTTTATCGAAATCATTACAAAGTCACGTAGTATCTAAATACCCGACGCAACACTTAAAACTCGTTTGTCGGAAAGTAGCGGCAATGCTGTCAATGATATTAGTGTTAAGGAAATTCGAGGATTTGGAAATACAAATAATTGACTATATTTCACACACAACAGCTATACATCTATATTACACTCTGAAGAACGTCTTGCACGCACGCTTGTCGCCAACCGACTATCCTAGATTCTTCTAACATCTGACAACCGTCTTTTGTCTCCACTAAGACCTTGACGCCCCCTGACTCTTACACACACACTCTCATATACAGTGTAAATGTATCACTTCCCTAACACGCCTCCTTACATTTATACTGGACACTTAATTTTATTTACATACTTGTCGAATTAACAAAATATTTAACATTTATCGCTTTATTTACATTTCTCTTATTTTACATTCACCCATGACCTAAACCTTTCAAATTTCTCTCTACACAGTGCCTTCGTAAAAATATCCGCAGTGTTTTCTTCTGTACTTACTTTTATTATGTTTATCTTATTTTCCTATACGTACTCGTGAACGTAGTGGTAATGAACTTCGATGCGTTTAGAATTTTTTGTAAAAGTTCCGTATTTTGCTATACTCATTACTCCAGAGTTATCCGCATAGATTTTTACAGGGTTATCGTCTACATTTACATCGAAGATTTTCATTAGTTCTCTGATACTCTGCATACGTCGAGGCTTTTGTCACACACCTTTGTTTTTTAGACTTCCATCCAATTACATTTCCATACAATCTAATTACATACCCAGAAGTCGATTTCCTATCTATATGATCTCCTGCCCAATTAGCGTCCACATAACAATCTATCGTTTCGCACTTTTCATTTCTTTTATAATGTAGCCCTAAATCTCTAGTCCGGTACAAATATTTCAATATTCGCAAGGCATATTTAAAATGTGTCTCGTTACAACAATCTTGAAATCTACTCAGATAATTCACACTATAACTTATATCGGGTCTGGTATTTACACTAATATACAGCAATGCGCCAATTAAATTCTTGTATCCAATGTCCTCTCTATTTATCTCAGCTTTTTCAATTTTTAAGTTGGTCTCCATAGGTGTACAGTACAATTTGCCGTTATGTAATTTATATTTGTTTGCTAATGATTCTATGTATTTCTTTTGGCTTAATCTCATTTCATTTTTTAAATAATCATACTCTATATTTATTCCAAGATATTCTTTTACTTCACCTAAATATTTCATTTCAAATTTATCAGTTAATAATTTTTTTTACACTTTGTATCTTCCCTTTGTTTTTACTACAAATCAACAAATCGTCTACGTATATTAACAAATAAACAACATTTTCTCCCTCTCCATAAGTATATAGACACAGCTCTATATTGTTCTTCTTAAAACCTAATCTCGTCACATACTTATCAAAACACTCATACCAGTCCCTCGGACTTTCTTTTAACCCATAAAGCGCTTTCGATAATTTACAAACTCTATTCGTTCCGTCCGCATATCCCTTTGGTTGATTTACATATACCTCCGAGCTTACTTCACCATTTAAAAAGGCAGTTTCTACATCCATTTGCTCAATTATTAATCCATTTTGACAACAATATGATAGCAATATCTTAAAGGTCTGATTACTCGCCACTGGAGAATAAATGTCATCGGCTACGTTTCTTTGTTGAAATCCCCTTACCACTAATCTAGCCTTATACCTGTCCTCTGATTTTTTCGTGTAAACCCATTTTACATCTAATACTTCTTTGCCTTTTACCCTTTCTACCAATTTCCAAGTTTTATTCTTATAGAGACATTCTATTTCCTTATCCATAGCCTGTTTCCAAACTTCATTATTTTCGCAACAAATCGCCTCCTCAAATGTACGAGGGATATCTACTTTACAATAATTTGCATGAATCTCGCAAATACTTTCCTTTTCTGGATACCTGGATTACTGGAGTTTTCTTAATACGTGTAGATCTCCTAGGAGTGTTTGAGCTTTCAATACTACTATTATTTTCATCTTTCCTACCTTCTAACTCTTCCTTATCCATACCATCCAATGAATAGTTATCTTCGCTATCATTTCTATCTGCCTCTAATGAATTTTCCTCAAAACCGATACATTTAGTGTCTGTCTCTATGACCTCTACATGTCTAGCTATTGTTATTTTCCCACCTAATAAGACTCTGTATCCTACTTCACTATATCCTAATAGAATTCCCATATCTGCCTTCTTGTCCCATTTGGAAACTTTTTTTTGTTCTGGCCTTCTTACAAAAACTTTACTTCCATATAGATGTAGATTTTTAACACTTGGTTTTCTCCCGAAGAATATTTCAAAAGGTGTCTTTCTCTCTATAGTATTCGCTAATATTCGATTTTTCAAGTATACCGCTGTACAAACTATTTCCGGCCAGTACCTTTTATGTACTTTCGCTTCCGCTAACAAGTAACGCGCCATGTCCATCACTGTTCTATTATACCTTTCCGCTGTCCTGTTGAATTCATGTACGTATGTTGGGCAATTATTTATTCTTATACCTTTATCCCTAGCAAATTTATAAATTCGATTATTTAAATATTCTTTACCATTATCGCATCTTAATATTTTTAACCTCTTGCCCGTTAAATTTTCGGCTTCATTTACGAACTGTACGAAAGAATCAAAGACCTCATCTTTTGATTTTATACAATAGATCCTAGCTATTTTACTATAATCATCGATAAATGAAATGAAATATTTTTCTCCATTGAATCCGGTGGTCTTAAAGGGACCACATACGTCCGTATGAATAATTTCCATTATTTCCCTAGCCTTAGTTCGATTATTTTTGAAAGGTAAGTTATGCATTTTGCTTTCTATACACACCCTACATTTCAAAAATTCCTTTTCAAATTCATTCGGTATGCCAGTCACTAGCTGCTCTTTACCCAAAATCTCTAAATATTTAAAATTTACGTGTCCTAGCATCCTATGCCATCTTTCCTTTTTACTCATACCACTACGTTCGGCGCTGTTTACTAAGTGCTTCTTCCCTTTCAATATACTTTTTATTCTGTATGTCCCATTCTCCTTGAACGCTACAGCTGTAAGTTTATTATCCTCATCTATTACTTTCGCAATATTTCCTTTGAAAATAACCGTATTCTTATTATCTGTTAGTTTACCTAAACTAATCAAATTTGCGGACATTTCTTTCGCGTAAAATACTTTCCTCATATTTATTTTATTCTTTTTCCGAATGTTTCAAAATAACTTATAACATTCCCAACTTTTGTCGCTTTTATCGGTCTATTCTCGCCTAAATATATATTTACCGGTTCTTTTAGGTCGATAGATTTATCAAAATAATTTGTATCATTAATTATGTGATCGGTACAACCGCTATCTAATAGCCACCCTATTTCGTTCTTACTTATTTCATTCGTCTCACTGCTGTTTGCTGAGTGTGTGACACCAATTACCTCTCAGGGAAAAGACATCGACTCCCGACTGTCGGATGCCAACGCCGCGACGCATCTTAGTCCCCATCAGAGATAAGGCCCCAACCCCGACTTTCGGACTCCTTGGAATCCACACCAAACCCCCCAACATCCCCAAGCCAGGGTGTATATAAGCCGAGACTTCACCCAGCCCGGGGAGTTCTCGTTCTAGTTGCTGTTCTTGTACAACACCCCTTTCTCTGTTATTCTACTGTAAGTGCCAAAGTCATAATAAAGTTCGATAAAAGAGAATTAATAGTTGGGCTACGACTCAGCTTTCTTTTCTCTCGCAACCCACGTATCCATTTTACGTGACACGTGCGTCGTTGCTATCCATATGCCTGCTCTTGAGTTTCCATGCTCGCCCGTGCCGGTTGTTGATTGACGATGAAAGTTTCCACGTCCCCTGCTCGTATTGCCATTGTTCCCTCTTCCCCTGTTTCGACCACGTGTTGGCCCATGCCAATAGCCGTTACTGCTTCCCGCTTGGACGCCATTTTGACACTCTCTCGCAAAGTGTCCTAATCTTCCACATCTGAAGCATCCTTCCTTTTTTGCAGAAAAGGCGTTGGTTTGCCTTTCTCCTCGATTGGATTTATTTTTCTTCTCTGCTATCTCTATTTTATTTTTTACATACGCTACCGTTTGATCCTCTTCTTTCAATGCGTCTATTATGTCCGCTATGTAGCTGTATTCTTCGGGTAACGTATTCAGCATGTAATTCAGCTTTTCCCTCTCACTTACTTGTGCGCTCGCACTTTTTAATTCATTGATTAATTTTTCGAAATCGTTAAAGAATGATGCTGAATCACTGTAGTTCTCCAGTCTTATGTTTTCCAATCTCCTTCTGCATACGATCTGCAGTGCCGTCGACTCTTTCAAGTACATTTCATCGAACTTTTTTATTATATCATACGCCGTTTTTCCTTCCCTAACATACTCCAATTGTCTGTCGATATTGCACTATAAATTATATTTATCGCCTTCAAATCCTTTTTGTCCCAGTCTTCATCGTCTCTTTCGTTCTTCATTCTAGTTGTAACAACCTCGCATTCCTTATACTTGAGAAACATCGTGATTCTTTGCTTCTACATTCCATAATCCTCACCATCGAATATAGGTATCATGATTTCCGATCTCTCCATTTTAATTGATTCTTCTTTTTTTTCTTTTCTTACTCAAGCTTTCCTACGTGCTCGAAGTATATTTTTTCCTCTGAAAGTTTTTTTTTCTTTACTGAAAACTCACTTGCAAGATCGTAACCACGCACTAAATATCTTGCAAAACTAGTAACCACGCTCTGCTACCATGTTAAGGAAATTCGAGGATTTGGAAATACAAATAATTGACTATATTTCACACACAACAGCTATACATCTATATTACACTCTGAAGAACGTCTTGCAAGTCTTTTGTCTCAACTAAGACCTGGACGCCCTCTGTCCCTTACACACACACTCTCATGTACAGTGTAAATGTATCACTTCCCTAACACACTGTTATCCTAGAAATCGGTGCTGTTCAATCGTCATTCGTATTCGAATCAAGGTAGAGTGTACATCGTATACAAATTTACTGAACGTTATAAGTTTTGAATTTACCAAGCATTTCTTGGTATGAAATGTATCTCGGTATGAAATGCACAATGCATGCGATGCCAACAATACGGTCACACAAAAACTTATTGTAACAGAAGCCCGGCATGTGTTAAATGTGCAAAAAATCACTTAACAATACACTGCCCATACACAGGAAAAATAGAAGAAGTTAGATGTTATAATTGTAACGGAAACCACCCAGCCAGCTATAAAGGATGTGATATGTGATATATGATATGATGTGAATATGAACCAAAAGCTATAAACAGAGCCATAGATCCCCAAGGTAATCGAAGCTATGCGCAAGTAACCCAAGACATTGGACAAGCAATGCTCACAAATAATCAGAATCAAAGCAAGAACATCGAAGAAGTGAGCTAAACACAATACTAAGGCAACAAGTACAACAAACAACAGTCATGTTACATCTACTCACAAACTTGCTAAGTAAAAAATAGAGATGGATATGTTGAAAATAGCAGCCTGGAACTCCAATGGCTTGCAACAGCGAGCCCACGAAACTAAAACATTTTTGTATGAAAATAATATTGATATACTACTTGTCTCAGAAACACATTTCACTCTAAAAGGTTACATGAAAATACCGTATTACACCATCTACGAAACCAAACACCCTTCAGGTAAAGCAGTAATAATAAAAAATGACATCAAGCATCACTTACATAGTCGATCAAATCAAGAACACTTACAAGCAACCACTGTCAAAATACAAACCAATGACAATTACTTCTAAATATCAGCAGTATATGTGCCTCCGAGACACAAAATGACACTTAAAAAATGGGAAGAGTACTTCCAATCCTTAGGCGACAAATATATAGCAGCAGGAGACTTTAATGCAAAGCACACATTATGGGGTTGGAGAATTAACACACCGAGAGGTAGAACATTAGCAAAATACATTAGAAGCAGCAACCTCAACGTACTATCTACAGGAAAACCAACTTACTGGTCGACAGACCTCGATAAAATACCTGACCTGTTGGATTTTGCAGTAACAAAAGGACTAAACGTAAGCCAATTAAAAATAACAACCAGCCTTGAGCTTAACTCCGACCATACACCAATTATATTAGAATATATAAGCAAACCATTACTTTATAACAAGTCAGAGTAGCTTTGCAATAAAAACTGGCAAAAATCTAAATTAAGCATAATGAATAAACTAAATATATACAAAACAATAATCAAACCAATCTGGACATATGGAGTCCCACTATGGGGGACGGCAGCAATGAGTCACATAAATAAAATAGAAACAGAGCAAGCAAAAATTTTAAGGACAATAGTTAACGCTCCATGGTACGTCAGAAATGAAGACTTACGAAAAGATTTAAAAATTCCAACAGCCAAAGAGGAAATCGATAGATATGCAAAAAAGTATAAAGGAAGACTTGTAACACACCCAAACAATATGATTGCTGAATCGAATAAAACCATAATAGAAAGAAGACTGAAGAAGAAGCATCCCACAGACCTCACAATAGAAATAAAATATAAACAACTTGGAAGATGGAACCTCGCTAGGGTTAACCATCCACATGTTATATTATTATACCACTAAGCTATAATTTTTTACCAAATGTCCTACTGGACAAATTGTAAAATTTAAATTAAATAAATGAAAAAAACGAATTTCATTCGGGGCCGAGGTGAAAATAGCGTGACTGAAGGACGACAAGATAACAGAGGCACGTTAGAGCACGCCGTTGATATTATACCCGTGTTGTATGTGACGTTCTCAGGGAACGTGCATGGAATGGGCCGGCACCCATACTCCGGATCTCCTCCGTTGAAATTCAATTCTCGTTAACTTACCGTGCCGCAATTGAAACGCAATACAACCGTCGACCTGATAAATATGGCTAGTGTCACGTCCCGCGCTGCGCACGCGCCGTAACGTAGGCTAAAACTACCAATAGCGCGAGTGAGCGTTCCAATTTGAAATTTAAATGAATTTTAACAATTTGTATATAAACCAAATTCGAACCTCACAACCCCCACGGAATAACCCGTCACATGACAACCCCTCCACGGCAGACCTAAATATAAATAAGCGTAGCGGCATAGAAGAAGCGGTAATAATTCCTTAGTTTTAGAGTAGTTAATTCCTCAGTTTTGGGTGATTAGTTTTCTCAGTTCTTGGTGATTAACTCCTTGGTTCTTGGCGATCAGTTCCCATTTCCTGGCAAGTAATTTCTTGTTCATACAGACAGACAATACTACAATTTAATCTAAATTCAAAAATTAACGGCAACGCAACCAAAACGAGCCAGACAAAACGTAACACTAGCCTCTCTCTCACCCTAAGTTTGATCGGACACCTCTGGATTTTATCAAAATTTCCTATACCTTTCCCTTTAGGATATGTATTGGGCAAAGGTCCATTTTTCTTTAAAGTGCTTTCTATTTTGCCATTAAAATCTATAATGTAGTAAAATGTTTTCTCTACTTTTCGTTCGTGTTTCACTTTAGGTGATCTTCGGCAACATTGAACAACTTTGCATAAGTTACCACACCGATGAAACTTTACTCGAGATTATAACTGGTGGAGTTCTCTTTGGAATTCCTCTAATTCGATGTACTTTTCTTTTTTTCTTTTCCACTCGAACGATCCATCTTAACATACTTCAGATTAAATTCGATAGAAGCTTCGGTTTAAATTTCTAAATTCTGGTTATTGGCAGAATCTGTAAAATTGTATTTCTTCTGACACAAAGACGCTTCATGTTTCCATAGAGAGGATTTGTTTTAGCGCAGTCACTGCTGATCGATTATCGCGGTGAAAACAGGATGGAACAGCATAACCCGACAAATACGTCGTTATTTTCTCGTTGATGGTTCAACAGAAACGTAGCTTCAATCTTCTAATTAACGTTGCTTGTACAAAACGTCTCGAATCAAAGTGCTGTATTCAAGTTCACCCTATTTCGAGTCCCGAGTATACAAAGACATAATTTTAACTTCATGTCGCGTCTTTTAATTAACGCGAGTCATACACAACGTTCCGAATGCGAGAGTGTTGGTTCGTACAGCAACAAAGGTTGTACGACTGTCGTAGTTTACACGGGGAAAGAGTTTACATTATTTTCTGGAAAATGTAATTTATTAAAGAATACCTACACTTTTAGAAACAGTACACATCGTACTACTAAAATCTACAAATTTCCCGAGCAATCTATTAAGTTTACAAGCTTTCTAAATTTTAGAAAATACAAACGTTAGCTCTTATAACTGCTCAACTGTTCGTTTCGTTGTACGGCAGAACCGGTGAAAGCTCGTAAAAATAGTTCATTTTCCCGCTGTGAAACAACCAATTTATTCGATTACACGCTGCAACTATTCTGTGATATAAACGTCAATTCTTATGTCTTTATAGAAATTCTAATACGACAATTTTCATTCGCGCTTTCATAGCGATACATATCGTTCTTGGTCTCATGTTCCTCCCGATTATCGTATTGTACGACCGGCACTGTGATGGAAATTGAAATATTTATTTACTTAATATTTAACGTAAAATTAAAATTGCACATTACAAAACATTATCGTTCCCGTACAATTATCATTCGACGTCATTAATCGATAGCTGGGTAAGTAAATACATCATTTCATAATGAAAATTGTAATTACGATTCATATTTAAATTAGTCATCTGTCAAATATGAAACATATCATATAATCATTCCACGTGAGATAAACGAAATGAATTTTTTTAAAATCTCAATATCAAATTCAATAATAGGTTTATCCATTTTTTAACGGATGTTGTAATTATTATATCGAGCGGACGTTTAAACGAATAATCATAGCGAATAAACATTGCAATAGAAGAAAAATGACCAATATCAGATCAATTAAGAAAAGAAATTGCAACATTTACTTACCCTCGCTTCATTTATTTTCTAACTTCTTCAAACATTTACGCTGACCAAAAACAATTTATAAAATATGAAGATCCGCAAACGCGCACGTCGAACGAAAAACTCGCTTTAACAAAAACTTTTATAATAATGAAATGGGGTAGTGATCAACGTACTTGATAAAATACACACGTACGCACGCATGCACACGCTCACGCACACACACACACAGAAACATATACGTATATGAAAGCACATAAATATAACGCGTTCAAAGAAAAGCAGATTTATTACTCGATTTATCATAATTTTCATTAAGCTGCTTCAATCGGCACTTAGTAAACGATACGATAACGCGATTAGATCTCTTTATCTCTTATGTGAACAAAACGATGTATATTAAATAAAGTTAGAGACAGAATGGAATATCTAGTTCGCTCGTTTTCTGGCTGGTCGTCTAGCCTAGAATGCTTGACATATTCTGCTTCAACAAACTGAGACCATCGCAAACAATGAACAGGAAGCGCCTAAGGCTGACACCCAAACTTCACTCAATGCTCGATGTTTGAGCCGAGCGCAGTTCGTACTAGGTCAGAAGCGTCGATTTGTCTTGTATAGTATATTTCAACAAATATCGATACATTTCATGCGTGTCATGGAAAATGCGAATACATGACTTAAAGAACACTTCGAAATCATTTGCTTCGTGTGTGTGTGTACTTGGCGTGTTTATTGTACGTCTCAATCTAGCCCGATTCTTCAGTATAATAGCGTGAAAATTGATTTTGAAACGACCTATAAATCAAAGAATTAAATATTCTCTATGCTTTTATTTTACGATTATCTTAATTTATCCAAAGAACCATGAACACATGCGAAAAGTCTGATCCAATATATCGCGGTCGCGCGCCTCACGGGCGAATCGTGCGAATGAACGTGTAGCTTATCTGCGTGGAGATGTGATTCGTAGCTGAAGCCTTCGTTACAAGTATCGCATTTGTAAGGGTACAATTTCCATGATTCGGCCGGATAATGCTCCAACTTGTACATTCCTTGAAACGATTTACCACATATTGCGCATAAAAAATCATTGCCCTTGTAATAATACGTGTCATGCTCGACTAAACGTTCGTAGGATTCGAATAACAAATGGCATATATTACAGATTGGTTTATCTTCCACAGCGCAATCGGAATTCAACACCAGCCTAGAATCTTGCCCAATATGTAAATGTCGTTCGTGAATTTGAAGACTCTGTTTCTTAACAAATCCTTGATCGCAGAACTTACAAAAGAATTTGTAGTTCACCGAACACGAAGGCGCATGAGTAGCAAGCATGTGAAACTGTAAGAATCTTTTAATGGAAAACATCGTGTTACAAACGTTACACTTTTCTGTGGCTGTTTGGCGATAGATGCGTTCGTGTATGCACAAATTTTTAAGTGTTCAGAATTGTGTTCCACAAGTAGTGCAAGGAATCATGTCAGCTTTCAAAGGTAAGTTACATGTCGAGCTTGTTTCACGAAAACCTTCAAATTCCTCTTTCACATTTTTCGATACTGCTTGCTTGAAAGCGTCTTCGTTTTCCTTTTCCTTTTAGTTTTCGTCTTCGTCTTCGCCTGACACAAAACTAGTAGGCTCCAAGAATTTGTCGCATTTCTCCAAACGGACCACGCATTCTTTATACTTAACTTCAGGTGCAGATCTTCTACTTTGGTCAAATATATAGGGGAACTTGTTTGTTTTAAAAGATTGTCTTGATCTTCCAAAGGTCTCAAACTCCAATAAATCGTAAAAATCATATAAAGAAGAAAAACATCTTTTCTCTGACCTAAGGTTGTAAGGCGTATTGCGCGAGGTATTAGAGCTTCCAGGTTCAGCTTTTATTTCGTTCCTTAATAAAGATATCATTGTTTTTAAATTCACATGAGTTTGAACAAATGGTCGTTTCCTAACAGGAGATTCGATTCGCTCAACAGAAGTAGACGTCTGAATAACTTCTGCAGCAGTTGATGTCTTGTTACTAAATGTGTCGAACGTTGAAGTTGGAATAATAGTCGCAGTAACAGGAATACTCTCCGTATCGATAACTTTTTCCGGGCTAACCCATTTGTCATTCGGTTTGTCTTTGTACGTCGATATGAAGCCTGTAAGGACGGTCTGCTTCATCCTTTTCGACTGTGTACAATGCGAATCGTTTAACCATTTCGTGTGCGTAGACTTGATATTGCTGTTCGAACCCTTGATGGATGTACTGTTTAAACTATTAGATGGTATCAAAGGTATATTTATTGAGCTATCTACGTTTTTTGGGCAGGGACTGTGTGAAGTATTTGATTCTGCCATGGCTATACCATCCGAATGATTCGACTTTCCTAACGATTCAGCAGATGTTTTCGTGATTTTGCTTTCACCAGAAAATATTGCGTTCCCATGCGCATGGAATAAATGAGATTGGATATGTCTTTTAAAGGAAAACCTTCGGCTACAAAAATTACATCTATATCCAGACAATTGTTTCGTACGACATTGCTTCTTTAAATGACGTATCAAGGAAAAATGCATAGTGAAAATCGCAGTGCAATTATTACACTTAAATACATTACAGGTATATAATTTGTTATGCTGATCAAATAAATGTTTAGTTCGAAAAGTTAACAAACAAACGTTGCAACTTCTTCTGTTGTTTGAAGGTACTTTATGCTTACTTTTTCGTTTATCAGGATCCGATTTCTTATTTTCTAGATACGTACTTTCTTGAGGAAACGCGAATTCTTCGTCTTCAGAATAAACGTCATCCGAAGATTCACCTTTAAACGTCGCTGTTTCATTTTCATTCCCTGTATTCGTATCAACTGGCGACAAATCATCGCAGATCTCCGGATCGATTGGCTCTTCTTTTATTCTTATTGCATAGTCAGAAGGCTGAAAAAAATATACAAACCTAACGTAACATTCTAAAAAACGAAAAATCTATGAAACAGTCCTAGCCTAGTAATTGAAGCCAATCGTGTCATAAATATCATGGGTTGGATAGAAAACTATGTATAGAGCTACAAAACTAGATAGTAGAAAGAACGCTTTATGACGCCATGTTTATGAGTTAGCCAGGTTCTACCATTAAAAACATGAAAAACATAACTGCACAAATCCAGAATACTACATACATAAGAAGAGAGGTGTAAATTTTGTGTAAATTTACAGCTTCATTAGAATTGCTACGAAACTTTTCCTCAACTCCTAACATTTATCATAGGACATGGCCGATCGATATTTTCAAACTATTGTGTAGTGAAGTGGATTATATTCAACTTTCAATTATATTCAAATGGAAGAAAAATCAGATTCGCATACGATATTTTTAACATGGTTGTTTAACGTTATTTCATGAATGTATTCTTCCAAGTAACAAATTGGTACAAAGCAACGAGCGGTTCTTCTATATGTTTAACAAATTGTATATTATAAATGAGAAATGAAATATACGACAGAGCAACAAACACCATGCAAAGCTCTAAAAATTCAATATCATTTGAAAATATAAAAAAACAACTCAAAAAGTTTACAAAAATCACCATGAATTGTTTAAAGTAGCAATATTTGTATCCAATTCGATGGAAGATATTGTAGAATCAATCGCGATCAGTAACCGGTGTGAGAAACAGTCAATGGTAGTAACTGGTCAAAAAGAAGGAAAACGTGACTGTCAACGGTGCTTACATACGCTGATACGATGAACGCATCAACGTTTTTTGATCTTTTATGGTGTATATTGGCTTGCATCGATGCAGAAAGTAATATTATTTCCTTAATTGGTAGGCAAAGCCATTGGGTATATATTATGTATATATTGATATACTGATGTCATTTCACGATACTTTGGAGTCGATGCGTAGCGTCATTACGATACGTTTCAGCTATACAGGCTGCTCAACGAATTTTCTACGCTAGACTATACTAGAACTACTGTCCCGATGCTGTTCGGGCAGTAAGGGACATATGCAAAATTCCTCCCTTTCACTATGTTGCCAATTTGTATAAGAATATATATACACGCGGGTAAACGCACACGCGTATCTGTGCCTCGTTATAACTGTGTGCGGAAAAATTTTGTATATAAACCCACAGCAGCAATACTTTTCATAACGCATACAGCTTTAAACCTGGGCATAAGGTTACACGAGCGTTAAAACGGGCATACGTTTCACAGTCATTTCGTACGTACGTAGAAGTCACGGCATACGAGCGTCGTCTGTTTTGCAGAGCTGGCGGAACAATTACTCACGCCCTATCAGTGTGCTGACACGCAGATGGTCGAAGCGCTAAATTTCTAGTTCTCAAAAATAGCGATTGTTCTTGACTGTGGCGTAAACCATGCTTGACGGAACGTTCGCGACATTGTGTTGTAAAACTCCAATAATATTTCTTTTTAATCTGAATCGATATCGAAGTGCGTTAAAAACTGTAAATAATTTGATTTATACAAATGATTTTTGCAATAACAAATGATTTATAATAAACAAATCTGAAAATCCTTGCACAAAATAGAAAAGTTTTCATTCCGATACAACTATTCGCTATAGAATAATCGCTGGACATACATAAAAAATACGTACTCATCGAACTGATAACGAATAACCAGC
>NW_022884758.1:0-18161 GCF_011952205.1 Bombus bifarius | reverse complement strand
AGAAAAAGATACATGGTAACCGATTGAAAGCGTACTTTTTTCAGGATAATGCTGACCCTAGCACTAGCAACAATACCCTTAATTAGTTGCCTTAAATTCACGGGATAGGAATTACGCTTTGTAAACAAACCCAACCAATTCACGATCGAAAACTACAACATGATTCCGCCTCTGAAATTATTAGCTTCTCGAACACTAACAAATATTGTAAAATTGCTATATTTAAGATTAACGAAATAACTTTTGTACCATCACATGCAGAAAATCAATTCATAGCGATCCCTGAAAAAAAAAGCGTAAACATATCCTTTGATCTACATTTAAATAATTCCATTCTACTACGATCTTAGAGGACCAAGATCAATCTAACCAGGGGGGTATGTCACGACCGGCATACTTCAGATTCGACGGACTGACGATAGAGATAAAGCACTCGGCGACAATGTATATCGCTGAAGTGCCTAATGAACCATCAACATCCCAACGGTCCTTCCACCGAAGGTTCTAGAAGAAAGAGCACGTGGCAACGATCGCGGACGCCTAGCAAATGCATGGACGGTGGGGATGTTGAGGGATGACAAAAGAAAGTAATCGGATCCGATCGAAAGTAAAATCATAAGAGTCAGTCTTAGAAAATCACGCCTAGAGTTCGGAAGTAGATTGTAAAGTGTATTGATGTTAGAAAAAAAATAAAGTTTTCTTTTTTTTATTTTTTACCTCAAATTCCTTTTTTATTTTGTTATTATTACGTGACAACACCATCGGCGCCTGGATGAACCTTGATAACTCGGCCCAGAGGCCAATGCATGGAGGGAACGTTGTCCTCTCTGAGGATGACGATTGTGCCCTTTTGGATGCTGTGTCCACCCTTGCTCCATTTATTGGGGTTGGTTAGCTCGTTCAAATACTCCTTATGCCAGCGGTTCCAAAAATGTTGTTTAAGCTGTTGGATATGCTGCCATTTGGAGAGTCGGTTCGATGGAATGTCCCTGAAATCTCGATCACGTAAGCACATTAATGAATCGCCAATGAGGAAATGTCCGGGAGTGAGGGCTAGGAGATCATTTGGATCGGTGGAGATAGAAGTTAGCGGGCGGGAATTGAGGACTGCTTCTATTTCTATGATAAGAGTATTACGGTGTTAAGCTCATATGTTCCTGTTTCTCCACTCGCGCTGCGCCATAATATCCTTTGATATTTCCGATCCTCTGGTCGTACGAGGAATTGCCGATACATTTTCTCGATGTCGCCAGTGAGTACGTACTGATGAGCGCGGAATCTGTGGCGGATCGGTATCAACAGGACGCCGACAGGTCGAGGCATCAACGCGGCGCAACACCTCCCGGGCGATCCGCGGGTACCAACCGCCAACACTAGAGGGCTACGACGACAACGAGTCTGTCTGTCTAACTCGCTAGCGGTCGAATATACGAGCGATTGATATAAATACCGCACCTAGCGAGACTCCCTCTACGTCTAAGGCAGGGACTACCGGGCATAGCCTTACTGACGAGTCCACCGGTAATCCCGGGACGAAACGCACAACTCTCTCTCCCTTTTCATCCGTCACAAATCTAATTAATATACAAAATAAATTGTGAATTGATTCGAGAATATAGGATTTCCCCATTTTCATGATTATCGTGATTTTTGTATAAATATATTTGTGAAGATACTAATAATTAGGTACTTATAAATTAGTATTATCAATTATTTTGCATTTATAATTCCGCCTCTAGTATAAGTGTTAATTGAAAACTAACTTTATGTTTCAAAAAGTACTAGCAAAGTCGTTGAGTAACAAGCCACTGATGCTAACACAAATAGCATTGTCGTAATTAAATATTTCTAAATATTCATTTTTCATTTTGAACCTGTAGAAACAATTTATTATATATACTACTAGCTAAGTAATTGCATATTTAATTAAGTCGAAATATAAAACTTAGTTATTTTAATAATTTAGAAAATAAAAAACTGACAAACATTTCAATTTAATTTATGGTTGGAACAAAAGACAGTTATTTTTCATTAATTGAAATATTGCAATGCAGAGTACTTTCCAAAATACGCCGAGAGTATTCCTGATGGTGAAACGAGCGTTGCTTCATCGAACGCAGCTAAAGAAAACAACATCTATGTAGTTGGTGGTACGATGCCTGAAATAGAGGGCGATAAATTGTACAATACCTGTACTATTTGGGGTCCCGATGGAACTTTGATAGCAAGACACCGAAAGGTAAGTAATATATTCATTTATGGCTTTGAATTTGAAAATATTGGGGTGAAGAAAGTGACTCTATCTAGGAATAATTTAGCAATATACATATGTACATACGTATACTATAACCAATTCAATAATTTACGGTTTATAAAATACGTTATGATACGGGAAACGCCCATTTTTGTTGTAATGTGTAATATAAATTTTTCACATACGAAAATACTTATTTTTTCTCCTTTTTAAACATTATTAAATGATAAGATTTTTTAATAAAAGAAAGTGATAAAAACGCTGTCAGTTATTAAATAAAAAATAATTAAAGTTTAGGAGTTGGTAACTTTGATATTAAATTACAAAAGTTGCAGCAATAGAATTAGCGACTACATTTTTATGTTATTAGGTACATCTATTCGACATCGACATTCCTAATAAGATTACTTTTCGAGAGAGTGATTCACTCAGTTCTGGTAACTCCCTAACGACGTTCGATGTGAAGGGCTGCAAAAAAGGTATTGGCATTTGCTATGATATTAGATTCGAGGAAATGGCACGCATTTATCGGAACAAAGGTACAGTAACTTAATCGATCAATACTTAACTAGCAAAAAATTAAATATCTTTCTTAAATATATTCTATATAAAATTAATATAATCTGTAACTCTGTATAAAAAGAAGCTTAATTTAAAAAACCAGTATATTTGCTGAAAATGAAACAAATAAAAGAATTAAAAGCACAATAAGAGGACTGTCCTCGCATATTCAGAAATGATGGAATGTGAACCGTGCAACTACGAAGTTAATTGGTATTCGGTGGCTTCATATTTCCTGCTTCTCTGGGTTAGGTTGCCAAATGCTGATATATCCAGCGGCATTCAATATGACCACTGGACCACTGCACTGGTCATTACTTCAGCGTTTCAGAGCGAATGATAATCAATTATACGTTGCCTGCATATCACCGGCTCGTGTTCCTTAAGCAAGTTACGTCGCATGGGGACATACACAGTTGACCCATCCCTGGGGAAAGATTCTTTACGATTTGGAAACTCAAGAGAATATGGCAGTCACCGATATCAAAAAAAAAAAAAAAAAAACTGGCGAACCGTGTGTTACCACAACGAGACACGCGATGCTACTTGTCGCTTTAAATTGTGCCGCAACTCGTTTTTGTGATCTTTGCCAGGGGCGCGTTAAAACATGCTGAAAATATATTTCTGGCGTTTCTGGGGTTTAACTGAAGTATGACAAATAACGTTGTAAAACATATGTACTTATGACTTACAGAGTAATTGAGTGTACAAAATATATAGTATACAAAATAGCCAGCGATTTAGGGCTTTAAAAGATCAAAAGAAAAGAAAAGAAAAGAAAAGGAAAGAAGAAAGATAATATGTTGTGGCAGTCTAAGTCGATCTAAGAAAATAGATAAAGGGAGGGAGGGGCAAAGCTAGTTAATCTGGAAAGAATCCAAGCGTCAATTTCAAGCATTTACAGAGAATCAAGCGGGCTGGTTAAAGTCGTGAGTTGAGCAATTATCCCGCGTTAGGTTCAATCAGGTTAGTCCCACGCGAAATTGATCTAACCATGCGAAAACGAGTGTATTCTGAATTCTGTCGCAGATACTTCTGGCTAGTGCAGTACCTACACGGTGGTTGTTGAAATAGCCGCTTCTCATCTATTTTCCGCAGCGCGGACATCATCCTTTGATCCCTTACGACTAACGAAGTTTTCGAAGATGTACGGCAGTTTGAGATTCTACTTGAAAATGATCATGATTGCGGTCTGTGTGCCGTCTGCTCTTCTTTTTGTCCTTCCGTTAAAGACTGGTAAGTTGATACTGATTAATTATGCGATCGAAACCCTATATAATGGCTACAAAAATGCCGCTAATATAATATTCCTTCTTTCTTGTATCTGTCTGCCTCTCAGGTCGTTTTACTAATTACAATAAGTAATTTCGACTTCTTTGCGCTCTCTTTTAACGCATTCGAGACCGAAAGAAATTCATATCAGTCAGTAGGTAAGGGTATAATATACATGTTTTATATATAACTTATGTAGTAATGTATATATCATGTTAATTTCATATTTTTCCAATATAGAATTATTATATATGTCGGGTTTACATTAGAATTAGGGTTAGGGGCGTGAAACGAATCTTCGTTTGGGTTACACGTTGTCGTTATGCAATAGAGAAGACATTGACTAGTGCAAATACGATTATTACAGAACCGGACAAGTAACCGTGGTAGTTAGGCACTTGAGAAACTAATGACAATGATCCTAGGTTCAATAACGAATCCGCGGTCGACGGGATGATAGATGAACGTACTCACAAAATCTAAGTCGGACGCGTAATATTCACTGGTCGTAAAGCGTTACTCCTTTCATCAATGAGATCGCGAGAAAGAATGTCTTTCAAGTCCCGATCGTGCCACAGAGGAAAACTATAATGGGGTGTGTCTAAGGATACGAGATCATCGGGTTCGTCGAGAAAAGCCTTCGTTCAGAAAGTAAGGGAAATTGGCGTTGCTGCTAATTGGTCAATCTCCATATCGGTGGTTAGAAAAAGATGCTAGCCGCCCTCGAGGGAAAGTTGCTAGTGGGAGACGCCGCTCGTTGAAAAATATGTCTCCCCTATCTTCCCGTAGTTGGGACAAAGACTGTTTGTCTGTTTGAAGGACTTTAGTTAACTAAACCTTAAGATTTATAACGGGCCCTCGGGCTAGCCGAACATGTACTGCGGAGACGCATCGACATCTGGCAATCATCTTACTCGAAGAATAGGGTCTGCGTGTGGCGAGCCACGGGACAGAAACCGTTGGAATGTTTACTGTCGCGTGTCGCCACGAATATTTCTTTTAAGGAGAGCTATAGAATTACTCCATACCTTTGTTAAACAAAGCGTTCATCCCGTAACCGCGGCTACGTTCGGCGACTGACTGTCGCCTCGAGCCCAAGCTCATTATCGCAACTCTCGAACAATTACAATCGGATTGAATAACTACAATTGTTCAATTACAAACTCCGGTGTTCTTTCATCTCCGACATATATATATTTTTTACATTTGTAGTTGCGCACAGATTTTATTAAAGAAAAGTGTTAACAATGTGTTTTCATGATTTATTTCTCGCGACTGACTTCCATTAATCCCTAATATTCCTGTCGCCATACGCGTGTAAATCTAACATGGCTGCTCATAAATGTCATCAGTAAAGTTATAGTGACGGGTCTTTAGTTTTGCTTGATATCGAAGTAATTTTCCGTCTGCCGCTCGTTTTTCCTTATTCTACCGCAATTAGAACATTTATTTATTAATATTGTTTTAAAGTGACAAAAGTATTGTTCGTGTGAATATACGTATATATATATAAATATATATATATTTATGTTGTGTGTCATTTTAATATGGCTAATGTTTTGTAATTTTTCGATTGCGTTATTTATTGTTTTGAGTAGTTTATTTTATAGAGTATTCGATAATATAAAACATACGCGCACACATACATATATATATATATATATATATACGTATTCATATGCATATTTCTCCTGGCAGTGTAGTATTCATACGAAATGAAATGTCAATTATTTATTTATCCTTTACCGGAATGTAGGCTAGTTTTAAGTATGTATCTTAGATTATCGGTTTGATAGAATTCGCACACTTATATATATTTCTGACAATGTAACCTTCATTTCTTTAATAATACAATATTGTATGTTTTATGTATTCGTTAAACTATTAGTTTTTGACTTCATGTATACTTATATTTCATAAATTGATAATATTGTATTTATTGCATAGTATTGGAAGCACTGACTCTAATATTTACTAGGTTATTACATGTTCGGCATATATGTTTATACTTATATGTAACTCTCCAAATTGATTGATTGAAATATATTTATATATATATATATATATATATATATATATATATATATATATTCCTGGCGTTTCAATTATTTTCCCCTTTTGTAGTTATTCTTATTTACTGGTTTATTTAGAATTGTGTGTATATGTATTTTGTTTATTGGTTGGATCCGTTAATCGCCCTCGTTTTGTTAATCCTTCCTTTCGTTTCGTAGTGCCGTGTGTTCGTTTGTGCATTCAAATCCTTATTCGCGTGTTTTGTATAGAATGGTTTTCTTGTTCTTGTTACGGCGCGTGCGGAGCGCGGGACGTGACATCCCCGCCCTTGGAGTTCAAATTTCCAAAGGAAAGTTGACTGATGGTATCTCAGAGTTCGCTCAAGGCGGACGTAGATGACGTTGGTAGTTGATTGACTACCGGTGTTATCGATATCCCTTGAGGTTGTGCTGTTTGATCATCGATATTTCGTCTTCTTTTGAGGTATAGTAGCGGGTGGGTGACTGAGCCGCATATTGCTCCTAATAGGGCGATTCCGCATTCGTAAGTTTCACGTAACTGGTATCCGTGTGCGGCTATATATATTATTGTCTTGATTAGTTTAAATATTGCCAGTATTCCAAATATTGCTGCACTGACAGTTCCAAATTCCATAAAACCAGTCCATAAGCTTGATACGGTATTTTTCGCTATTGTCGTTAATGTGTTTTGTCCATCATTCCCAGGATGTTTACTGTTCCAGGGACGATTGTTTTTCCTGTTGCTCCTCTGGCCAATGCGTTCAAGACTGCAGATTTTCTGCCGGGAACATGACGTGGTCCCGTAGTGCATCGAGGTCTTTTGGGTATACATTCCGCTCGTGGCCAACGACGATGGTGCTGAATATCGCCACGTTTGGCGCACGTCCGGGCGGAGTTCCTGTGGTGCGATTCCTTTGCCAAACGGGTAGTTCCGAGTAGCATTTTGTTGTATGTCGTACCTTTACTTGTACCGGAATGCATTTGACTATATGGACCGCTTCTCCTGCGATCAAAGCCATGTGTCCTGGGTTTTGGTTATGGTGTATGCAAATTCGTCGGGCGGTAAGTTTGCCAAGCTTAAAGCGTTCTCTATTAGTTTCTTCTGTGTGGTGTATCTTTGTGTCAGTGTATCATGGTATAATGTTTTCATTTCTCGAGTTTATCAGAAATAGGAATAACCTTTTATAGAAAAAGAAAATTTTATATTTATATATATTTGTTAAGGAAATTCGAAGATATGGGAATACAAATTATTGCCTACATTTCCCACACAACAGTTATACATCTATATTACTCTCCGAAGAACGTCTTGCACGCACGCTGGTCGCCAACCGACTATCCTAGATTCTTCTAACATCTGGCAACAGTCTTTTGTCTCCACTAAAACCTTGACGCCCTCTGGCCCTTCCACACACACTCTCATGTACAGTGTAAATGTATCACTTCCCTAACAATGTTATATTTTTTTTCTATCCTTTTTTTCTTCTTCCCCTTTTTCTTTTTTTTTTTGTTTTTTTTTTATTGTTAAAACCTTTGTTTTATTTTAGGTTGTACGTACTTGTTATCAGTGAAAATAAATATTATGAATACTACTTGGATTGTAATTATATACATATATGCGTACGTATTGGTAAGTAGTATAAATGAGATTTGTTTTATTGTTATAAATATATAAGTATATATCATCAATAGGAATAAATATCACAGATGTACCTTGTTTTCGAGTATATATATATATGTGCGTGCAAAGGTAAATATGACGGCTTGTTTTTATGAGTCACTTGCATTATCAATGGAAGTGAATGTTATAAATATCGCCTACTTTACAACATGCGTGTATATATATATAGTGGTGAACATAAGTGAAAATTATATGCATAGTTATAAATGTTGTTTGTTTACAGGTGGATAGCATCAGTGTTTGGTTTCGTGAGTGGCGTACAAATACTTTACAGTTCCACTGTGTGGATTGCTATTCATGTTCTTCCATCCGTCGTTCAGAAAATGGTTGATGAGTTCGCCATCAGTTCGTGCATATCTTTTCCGACATATTCGCCCCGAATATATCGGAGAAATTAAATCCTTGAAGACAGCGAGGGATTGTTGGAAGACGCTAGAGGACGTCCATGGAAGGTCCACGTCGATGGACACTGTCCTATGCATACGGGAACTGGGTACCATAGAAAAAACCCCGATATGGACGTCGCAAAATACTGCGGAAAGATATACGATCTGTGCGAAAAAATTTCCAACGCAGGTTTAAGAATCGAAGACCACATGATGGCGTGTTTCATCTTAGCCGGCCTCGTGGCGGACCCAAACTACACGACATATCTTAGGACGGTAAGACTCGATAAGAATCTAACCTCGAGGGTCGTGAAATCCGATCTCCTACTTGAGGAAAGGAGAATGGAAGCGGCCATGGGTCCCTCCGAGAAGAACAGTGCAATGGCGGCTTGCAAACAATCGAAGACCAAGCCCCAACAAAATCAAGATGGCGCTAAGAAAAAGCACAAAAACCCAAAGGATAAAAAATGCTATAAATGTGGAAAACGAGACCACATATCGTACAACTGCCATGAGGGAAAAGAAGACAAGGAAGAGAAAGACCCAGAAAACAAAGTGGAGAAAGGATCGGAAGATAAACCGAGATCCAAGGGACTTATCTCCAACTGGCTTTATCATCTATCAACCACGTGGAAAGGGACAGGATCAGCTATCTTGACTCGGGAGCCTCAAACCATATGACCCCGGATAGGTATCGGTTCGTGGACTTCGTGCCTGCGACTGGACAGATCCGGATTGGTAAGGGGTACCTGGAAGTCAAGGGAAAAGGCACGATCGTCGTGAAGATGACCAAAGCCTGTGGCGGGTGGAGTCTATCCTTGTCGAACGCCCTGTGGGTGCCTGAATTAAATGTAAATCTAATCTCGATCAGGCAATTGGCAGTGAAAGGCGTCACCACAGTGTGTACGAAGGATGAGGCCGTCGGCACACATGATGATGGGGATGTGGTATTTAACTCAAAGGTAGGAGACAACGTGTACTACCTAGAGACAATACCACCTGAGAGGCATGTAGCAAACGTTTCCATGGAGAACGATCAAGAAGAACCTGGAAATGATGACGACCACGCCGAGGTTATTGAAGCTAAGGCGTACAAAGGTATCGTGTCATGGCATGAGAGGTTAGGTCATCTACATGGGGACGCGATGAGAAAGATCCCTGTGAAGAACGTGAAGGAGGGCTCTAGGATACATGAGGAACCATGCGGGGTCTGCGTGAAAGGGAAAATGACAAAAGTACCATTTCCGAAGACAGCCCACCACATGTGTCAACGTCCTTTAGAAATAGTTCACAGCGATATTAGTGGCAGAACGCAATGCAAGTCGCTGGGCGGAGGTAATTATTTCGTAACGTTCATAGATGATTTTTCTCGTTTCATGCACGTCAGAATCATCAGTAGGAAGAATGAAGTACTCAAGTGCTTCAAGGAGTACCAGGCGGAGGTGGAGGCTTTACACCAATCCAAGATAAGTGCCCTTCAAACAGATAACGGGGGTGAGTACACAGGAGAAAACTTCGAGAACTACCTGAAGGAGAAAGGCATCTTACACAGGAAAACTGTTCCTAGAAACCCTGAACAAAATGGTGTCTCCGAACGAGCGAACAGAACCCTGGTCGAGATGTCCAGATGTTTACTCATCCAATCTGGACTCCCTGACTATCTGTGGGGGGAGGCTGTGAACACGACATGCCACATAAGAAACCTATGCCCATCCGCTGCCATCGGAGACAAGATCCCACTGGAATTATGGAAGGGTAAGGGATGTGACCTCCAAGGGGAGATAAACAGACTGAGAGTGTTTGGATGCAGAGTCTGGTATCTAAAGAGTCCAAGTGGAGGAAAATTCGAGAGCAGAGCGGATGAGGGGATATTTGTGGGATATGACAGACAGGTCAAAGGTTATAGAATTTACCTACCGAAGATCCAAAAGGTGATAATATCCTGTCATGTCAGGTTCGAGGAGAACACGTTTGCCTACAAGAGCGCTAAGGCGGAAACGAACCATATAAAGGATAAGTCCTCGGAATGGATATGGGATGTAGAAACCTTTGAACATAGGGGAGAGAACATAGGGAGAAACTGACGTCGAGACACAGAGTGACGGAGAAAACGACGAAGGGGAAACCGACTACTTTATGGACAGTTTAACGTGTGAGGACAATCCAGTGAATACTGTGAGTGTACCGTTTGTGCCGAGGAGGTCGTCAAGACTACACAAACCAAGAATATGTGATTGTTGTGCTCACACTGCGACTGTTTGTAAAGCTCAAAACGTGTGTGTACCTGTGAATGTGTATGAAGCCCTGAGGGGGCCAGACGCTCAAAAATGGACTGATGCAATAAGGAAGGAACTAGACAATCTAAAAAGTAAAGATGTGTGGGACATTGTGCAAAGACCCTTAAATAAAAACGTTATAGACTGTAAGTGGGTGCTTGTGATAAAGAGAGACCCTGATAGGTATAAGGCTAGGCTAGTAGCTCGGGGATTCTGGCAGAGGCCTGGAGTAGATTATTCAGAAACCTTTAGTCCAATAGTAAAACGCAGAACTCTAAGAATTCTGCTTGCTCTATGTGCGGAAAATGAGTGGGTTTACGAGCACATCGATGTGGAATGTGCGTATCTCAACAGCCGTCTGGATGAGGATATATACATGGAGCAACCAGAACTCTTTAGAGTTCCAGGTAAAGACCGAACTAAATTTGTGTGTAAGCTCAAAAAGAGCCTGTATGGACTGAAGCAAGCTGGAAGAATGTGGTTTAGACACATCAATAGCATTTTAAGAGGTATGAGTTTGAACCCATGCGTGAGTGGTCCATGTGTGTATGTGGATGCGTCTAAAAAATTTATTGTAGCTGTGTATGTGGACGACATCCTTGTGTTTGGGACGAATGAGTGGATTGAGATATTCAAAACTAGGATTAAGGACAAATTAGATGTTAGAATGCTAGGTGTAGACACTCAATTTCTGTCCATCCACCTGAGTAAGCCAAACAGCACCACTGTAGTATTCGATCAATCTGTACAGATAGGTCAAATGCTGGATCTGTTTGACATTACTCGTGAGGTTGGGGTGGTGGGAGTGTCGACACCGCTAGCTAGAGAATGTGAGGCTGGTTTTGATATTGAACGTGATGAGCCTTTCGACAGTAAATTATATGAACAAGCTGTGGGGCACATAATGTATGTAGCTACTGTAAGTCGTCCTGATGTTGCGTGTGCAATAGGGAAACTAAGCCAAAGATGCGCGAATCCGACTGTATCCGATTGGAAAGCAGTGAAGCGGGTATTCAGATATTTACTAAAGACCAAAGACTTGAAGTTAGTATACCAAAGGACCGGGCAACCTCTGAAGGTGTTTTGCGACTCGGATTTTGCGGGTTGTACGGTAGACAGGAAATCCAGGAGCGGGTATGTGTTCATACTCGCTGGTGGTGCGATATCCTGGCTATCCAAAAAACAACCGATTATAGCTCAATCGACGTGCGAAGCGGAATTTGTGGCAATGCAGGAAGCAGCAAGGGAAACAGTGTGGATTTCTTTACTGTTAAAGGAATTGGGTCGACTGTCATATTGCCCTCGCCCCTGCAAGATATTCTGCGATGATATCGGAGCTATTTCATGGTCAAAGGACGAAATAGTTGCTGAGAGTTCTAAGCACGTCCAAGTGCGTTACTTTTACGTTAAGAACTGCGTATCGAGGGGGATACTAGATTATACTTATGTACCTAGTCCTGAGAATGTGGCTGACATTCTCACCAAAGGCCTAAATAGGATTAAGACTCAGCAATTTACCAAAGCTATGGGGCTTGTAGAAACTAGCGATCAAAGGAGAGTGTTGAGAAATGTTAAGTTGGTACGATCGCTGCTTACTACAAGCTAAGTTGGTACGACTTCTAACGACGCTCTTTTGTCTTAGAAGCCGACCACGTTGTTCTATTGACTTGGAGATTACTGTGTGGTAAGACGTGTTATAAGACTGAAATATATTGGAGAAAAGGAATCTAAGTGAATCGTTATTTTATAAACCCAAAACCTTATTAAATAACAATCAAAGCCATGTGTCCTGGGCTTTGGTTATGGTGTATGCAAATTCGTCGGGCGGTAAGTTTGCCAAGCTTAAAGCGTTCTCTATTAGTTTCTTCTGTGTGGTGTATCTTTGCGTCAGTGTATCATGGTATAATGTTTTCATTTCTCGAGTTTATCAGAAATAGGAATAACCTTTTATAGAAAAAGAAAATTTTATATTTATATATATTATATTTTTTTTCTTTCCTTTTTTTTCTTCTTTTTTTTCTTCTTTTTTTTTCTTCTTTTTTTGTTTTTTTTTATTGTTAAAACCTTTGTTTTATTTTAGGTTTTTCGTACTTGTTATCAGTGAAAATAAATATTATGAATACTACTTGGATTGGAATTATATACATATATGGGTACAAAATCCATTTCTACATGTTAGATATAATAATATAACAATACTACGTAGATTAATACATAATGAAATATCCTTTTACTCCGGTTATATTTATTACTAACTCTCAATTAATCTATCTTAATTATTTTCTAACCACTTTCTATATTTATCAGCTATTTTATTTCTTCTTGTTAATCTGCGAAATCCATGCATGTACACTTCCTTGTATGGTGATCGATTGTTCACGAGGTAAGTTGCACTTTCACTGTTTTCGTTATTCGTTGAACTAACACGTTTTACATTCAAACAGTAATTGGAACACTCGTAATAAACTTCTTTTCTTTTTCCAAGTTTCCGCTATCTGTGTCATTCGACGAACAGTGTCACGCCTCCACAGCACCGTTATAACATTTAGCGATGCTGCTCTCTGCATTAAGGCAATTGAAGTTAATTCGTTCGTTTATTTTCAGCTGGTACATGGTGTTCCGCAAGCAGGGAGCCATAACCTATTTTGCATGTAGACCTTCTTGTATGATGATTACTTGTTTACAAGGTAACTTTCACTTCCCTTCTTTTAATTATTTATTGAATCGACATGTTGTATATTCAAACAATAATTGGAGTACACATAATAATTTTCCCTTTTTCTTTTTAGGTTTTCGCTATCTGTATTATTCGACGAACAGTGTTACACCTCCTTTTGATTTATCCATAATATAGTTATAACATTTAGTAACCTTGTATTTTGCACCGAGACAATTGAAACTAATTTATTTACTTATTTTAGGTAGCTGTCATACATTGTGTTCCACGAACAACGATCCATAACCTATACTTGCACGTACACTTTCTTGTATGTTGATCACTTGTTCACAAGGTAACTTTCACTTTCACTAGTTAATTGTTCATTGAGTTAACACGTTTTATATTTAAGCAATAATTGAAACACGTATAATAATTTTCCTTTTTCCTTTTAGGTGTTAGATATCTGTATTATTCGACGAACAGCACTATAACATATACTACCGCACTACGTTGCCCACTGAAATCGCTTTATTCATTGCTTATTTCGATTATGCGCTAGTTTTAACTTGTTTAAATGCACCGTTCGCGGAATCCCTTTTAATTCGATCTTGACGTTTTGGTTCTGCAAGATTTCTAGCACTTTGTATGGTCCAGTATATTGATCGGAGAATTTTCCTTTACTGGGTTCTTTTAGTAAATATATGGAATCTCTTATTTTAAAATCTTGGGGGTTGATTCGTCGGTCGTAATATTCTTTTGATCTTAGTTTGGATTTTATCAAATTTTCTCTTGCCATTCGTTGTACGGTGTTAATTTTATCGAACAGATCTTCGACATATTCTGCGTAAGTTGGTTCCATGTTCTCTTCGATTATTACTTCACCAGTAGGTTCTCTGGCTAGATGTCCAAAAACTAATTCGTGCGGGGAGAATTTCGTTCCTTCGTGTACAGAGGTATTATAGGAAAACATAGCTAATTCTACCCATTCGTCCCAATTTTTGGAATTTTCAATGTATAATTTGAGATATTCTATCAGCACGTGGTGAGATCTTTCGATTGAACCGTTACTTTGTGGATGATATGCCGTCGTGGTCTATTGTTTGATGCGGAATCTCTTTGCTACTTTCTTCATTAGTGAGGATGTAAAGTTCGTTCCTTGATCAGTGAGAATAGCTCTCGGTGACCCGAAACGATAAATAAATCGCTTTACAAAAACGTCCGCTATCTCGGCTGAAGAGATTCCTCCTAGTGGAATCCCAATTGAGTATTTTGTTAATAAGTCTTGGATAGTTAATATATATTCGTTTCCCTTTTGGGTTTTTGGTAATGGACCTATAATATCCATACTAACCTTATCGAACGCTTTACCTGGTGTGTCTGTAAGCACCATTGGTTGCTTTGCTTTTATTCTTGTGAGTTTCTTCAATTGACATTCCTTACATGTTCTTACGTAATCTTGAATTTCCTTTTTCATATTTTCCCAATAGTAATGTTGTCGTATTCTTTGATAAGTTTTTGTTATTCCTTTGTGTCCTGCTACGCTTGATTCATGTTTTTCTCGTATTATGTTGTTCCGCGCTTCCACAGATGGGGTAATTACTTCCCCAGTGCAAATGATGATGGTTAAGGTTTTTTCCATAAATATTTCCTTTAATTTTCTGATTGTATATCGCCAGGGTATTTCCTCCAAGTTTCCTTTGCTAATGCTGAACGAAGTTAACTGTTTTTCATTTACTGCGTCTAATAGAGATCTTAGCGAGTTTAACAAATTTTCTGGTGTTATTGGAATATTTCTATTTTCCTTTATCGGTAGGAATACAATGTATTTTCCAGAATCGTAATTCAATCTTGCTTTTTCTAACATTAAATCTTCATAACGAGGTAATTTTCCCGTTTCCTTCATTTCTAAGGCTCCTTTATCTATCGGATTGCCATGTATATCTATAAATACTACTTTATGGTCATTTACTCTCGCAATTGAGTCTCGGGTTTCTGAAATTCTTAGTTCCGCAATTATCGTAGGTCTCGTGTCCTTTTCTCGTTGTTGAATTAGTTCTGGAATTACAGTGGAGGTCTCTTTTTCGCTTGTTGTATCCGTGCCTTCTTTTTCTCGATTGGTTATTTCTCTATCTGTACTTACATCGATTTCTGCTAATGCTTGGTCTAAATATTTTATGGGGGTTTCTTCTATTGTAAAATGTTTTCGGGTAAAACCCTTTCCTTGATTTTTAGAATCACTGGATTCAGGCAAGACGTGTGGTTTAGCTTCGAATATGGGAGAGTCTTCGGTTGACGTATCTATTTCGAATCTTTTTGAGACAGGATAGCGAATCGGTGAGACTTCCTCTCTCTTTCTGATTGGTAAACAAACTTCCGGAGGGTTCCTAGATAATGCGTCTGCGTTTGCGTTCGCCCTGCCTTCTTTGTATACAATATCAAATTCGAAGTCCGATAACTTTAATTTCCATTTCCAAATTCTTGAAGTAGGATCTTTGATAGAATGCATCCACACTAAAGGTTTATGATCGGTTACGATGGTAAACTTTCTTCCGTAAAGATACGGTCGGAAGTGCATTGCGCTGTAAACAATTGCCAGACACTCCTTTTCTATGACAGAGTAGTTTTGTTCGGCGGGATTTAATAGCCTCGAGGCATACGCAATCGGCAAATCCTTTCCGATTGGCCCTTGACTCAGTACACCGCTTATTGCATATCCTGATGCGTCTGTAGTAAGGTTAAAGGGTTTAGAAAAGTCTGGATATTGCAGGATGGGTTTCGTCACTAACGCTGTCTTTAAATTATTGAATGCGTTTTCTTGATTTTCTGTCCATTTAAAGGGAGTGTCTTTCTTTAATAGTTGTGTCAATGGTTTCGCGACCTTGGGGAAATCGGGGTATAAATCTTCTGTAATATCCTGCTAGTCCCAGAAATTGTTTGATATTTTTCGCCCTCTTTGGTCGTGGAAATTTTGATACGGCTTCGACTTTCTTTGGGTCGGGTTTCACGCCATCCTCACTAATTATATGTCCTAAATAATTCACCTCGTGTCGTAAAAATTCGCACTTATCAGGTTGTAGTCGTAATTTAGCTTTCCTCAGTCTTTCCATTAATTTATTAAATTTAATTTCGTGTTCTTGGAGAGACGTGGAATAAATCACTATGTCATCCAGATAGACGAATAGTTCTATTCCTTGCAGACCAGATAATATTGAATTCATCAAACGTTGAAATGTTGCTGGGGCATCTTTTAATCCAAAGGGCATTCTTTTGAATTGAAAAAGCCCGATGCCAAGTCAAACGTGGAAAAATATTTTGCACTTCCTAATTGATCCAATATTTCTGTAATGTTGGGTAGTGGGAAGGCATCGCCAATCGTTTTATCGTTCAATTTTCTATAATCGATGACTAATCTCCAGCGCTTATTTCCTTGCGAATCGGGTTTTTGGGCACAATCCATAACGGGGAGTTATATGGAGATATTGATGGTTCCACTACGTCCGTATCTAGTAGTTCTTGGACCTGTCGATTTATTTCTTCTCGATGTATTGGTGGATATCGATACTGTTTAGTATTGATGGGTATATTATCCGTTGTAATTATCCTATGTTCCAGAACTTCGGTTGCTTGCAATGTATCTCCTGGAATATGAAACCTATCTTGATTATTACGAATCAATTTTTTAGCATTTTCCTTTTCTTCTTCGTTCAAATGTTCGAGTCGTAGTAACTCATTTATTTTATCGTATCTACTTTCCTCCGATCTTAGAACTGTATTGAACGCTGTCCTAGGAAGCGTGGCGGGGGGAGGATTTTCAAATTCTTTAATTACCATCGTTGGTGTTGTAAATACGTAATCTCTCGAAGTAGTATTTATTACTCTTATGTAACCTTTTCCTTTATGATTCCTCACAACTGCATTACCAACATAGATTCCCTTGTTCGGCTCGATTCTTGGAATAAATCCCTCTTTTATCTCTGGATTAGCGATATTAATCGAACACGTTATTGAACTTCGCTTCGGTATAATTATTTTTTCTTTAGTATCGAAGGGAATATAAATATTTCCCCATCTGATATGTTTTCCCTCATAATCTAAACGAGCCTTACAACCTGCAAAAAATTCGGATCCTAGGATTCCGTCTTGATCGATTAGCAATGAATCATCGACTACATGAAAAACAACCGGATGGCCCGCAACCTGTATTACCGTCTGCCCTAAGAAGACCAGGCTCGTTGCCGTAATTCCTCGCACTTCGATTGATTCCTTTTCGTCGATGATGGCTGAATCGAGTATAGCAGGTTTCTTGATAATGTTGATTTCCGATCCAGAGTCTAATAATAAACTCGTCTTAGTCTTTAGATCTGGGGAAACTATTCGTGCAGTTGGGATCGTTGGGGTATCGTTAAATTTTATTGAAATAATTCGGAGAGGTCGCCTTCCGAATCTGAATTCAACTCCTGATGATTTTCCTTCGCCGGTTGCTTGTGCTTCACTCTTTTCCTTTTGCCTTGAGATTCTGGATTCTCTGTCTGTGACCTCGTTTGGTTGTGGGATGACTCCCCCACAATATTTAGTGGTTGTTCGTTCGATCTTATGGTCGGCATTGCGTTCGCTCAGTCTCTCGTTATGGGTGGTGGAGTCGATCACGCGGGGGTGGCTGTCCTTGTTCTGTTTGTTGCTGTCGGCGCCGGTCGCCTGGTTGCCGCCTGTACTCTTGGGCGATTCGGCGTATCGTTCCTTCGTGGCTCGCCCCATTCTCCCGAAGGACGTGTTTGGTTTCCCGATGGTCTCGAAGCATAGGGTACGATTAATCCGGCATCTACTCTGGCTTTAAATTTGTAACAGTCTTTCACTAGATGCCCGGGTTTTTTGCAATAGTTACACGTGATATTTTGTCTTGTAGAATTCAAAAAATTCTGCGATGGAGGTAGCGATCTTCGATCTTGGCGGTTGTTCCTGATATTGTTGTTAGTGTTCGAAGGATGTGCGTTGTCGCGTCTGTAATAGTTCGAGGGTGTCGGTCGTTGGGGTCGCGTTCT
>NW_022884757.1:0-17320 GCF_011952205.1 Bombus bifarius | reverse complement strand
TAATGACAATGATCCTAGGTTCAATAACGAATCCGCGGTCGACGGGATGATAGATGAACGTACTCACAAAATCAAAGTCGGACGCGTAATATTCACTGATCGTAAAGAGTTACTCCTTTCATCAATGAGATCGCGAGCGAGAATGCCTTTCCCGTCCCGATGATGCCACAGAGGAAAACTATAATGGGGTGTGTCTAAGGATACGAGATCATCGGGTTCGTCGAGAAAAGCCTTCGTTCAGAAAGTAAGGGAAATTGGCGTTGCTAATTGGTCAATCTCCATATCGGTGGTTAGAAAAAGATGCTAGCCGCCCTCGAGGGAAAGTTGCTAGTGGGAGACGCCGCTCGTTGAAAAATATGTCTCCCCTATCTTCCCGTAGCTGGGACAAAGACTGTTTGTCTGTTTGAAGGACTTTAGTTAACTAAACCTTAAGATTTATTACGGGCCCTCGGGCTAGCCGAACATGTACTGCGGAGACGCATCGACATCTGGCAATCATCTTACTCGAAGAATAGGGTCTGCGTGTGGCGAGCCACGGGACAGAAACCGTTGGAATGTTTACTGTCGTGTGTCGCCACGAATATTTCTTTTAAGGAGAGCTATAGAATTACTCCATACCTTTGTTAAACAAAGCGTTCATCCCGTAACGGCGGCTACGTTCGGCGACTGACTGTCGCCTCGAGCCCAAGCTCATTATCACAACTCTCGAACAATTACAATCGGATTGAATAACTACAATTGTTCAATTACAGACTCCGGTGTTCTTTCATCTCCGACCTATATATATTTTTTACATTTGTAGTTGCGCACAGATTTTATTAAAGAAAAGTGTTAACAATGTGTTTTCATGATTTATTTCTCGCGACTGACTTCCATTAATCCCTAATATTCCTGTCGCTATACGCGTGTAAATCTAACATGGCTGCTCATAAATGTCATCAGTAAAGTTATAGTGACGGGTCTTTAGTTTTGTTTAATATCGAAGTAATTTTCCGTCTGCCGCTCGTTTTTCCTTATTCTACCGCAATTAGAACATTTATTTATTAATATTGCTTTAAAGTGACAAAAGTATTGTTCGTGTGAATATACGTATATATATATATATATTTTTATATATAAATATATATATATATAAATATATATATATAAATATATATATATATATATATATATATATATATATATATATATATATTTATGTTGTGTGTCATTTTAATATGGCTAATGTTTTGTAATTCTTCGATTACGTTATTTATTGTTTTGAGTAGTTTATTTTATAGAGTATTCGATAATATAAATATATATATGTCGGATCAGGATTCGAATTTTGGGCGCGCGACGACTCTTCATGTGGACTAGCCATCGTTTCACAAAGCCGAGATTTTATTTACACGTATATACAGGTCTATCACTAAGCTTAACAAATAATAAGTACAACTAATAATAAGTCTAACAAACACTAAGCCTAATAAATAATACGATCTACGAATAATTAAATTAAATAATACTTTTAGCAATGTTTGAGTTCAAACGAATCCACGGTCACCGGGATAACTCCTTACTAAGCGAAACTAACTTAGACGCAAATGCGATCCTCGAAAACGCTCGATGTATCACTCTCCAAGGCAATCGCAAGAATGCCAGCCTCGTGGAGATTTTTCTCCCTGTACGATTGCATTTTGTTTTCTATACCCGTTTGGAAGCATCGAGAAGGTTCCAAACGCCGTTGCTAGGCACACTCGTTGGAAGCATCGAGAAAGTTCCAAACGCCGTTGCTAGGCAGTTTCTGCCTGGAGTTTTGATTACTAATACAATGTATGTCCCATTGCATCGGCACCTCCGAGGCAACATCACACGTGGCTCGGCCCGCTCTCGAGGCCGCATGCCGCCACAACCACATTTCTCGGAAAACACATACAACCACTCCAGACCTCCGTTAGATAAAACATCCATCCCGTGACCGTGGCTACGTTCAGCGACCGATTGTCACCTCGAACCCAATCTCGCTTATTACAAATCTTAAACAATTACAACTATAATAAAATCTAGGCTAAGGTACTAGAGGATGTTCCCAAAATTTCCAAGGAAGGGCTTCGGCTTTCCTTTCATCTGCGACATATATGTATATACGTATTCATATGCATATTTCTCTTGGCAGTGTAGTATTCATACGAAATGAAATGTCAATTATTTATTTATCCTTTACCGGAATGTAGGCTAGTTTTAAGTATGTATCTTAGATTATCGGTTTGATAGAATTCGCACACATATATATATATTTCTGACAATGTAACCTTCATTTCTTTAATAATACAATATTGTATGTTTTATGTATTCGTTAAACTATTAGTTTTTGACTTCATGTATACTTATATTTCATAAATTGATAATATTGTATTTATTGCATAGTATTGGAAGCACTGTCTCTAATATTTACTAGGTTATTACATGTTCGGCATATATGTTTATACTTATATGTAACTCTCCAAATTGATTGATTGAAATATATTTTTATATATATATATATATATATATATATATATATATATATATAAATATATTTCATATTGTATATATATATATTCCTGGCGTTTCAATTATTTTCCCCTTTTGTAGTTATTCTTATTTCCTGGTTTATTTAGAATTGTGTGTATATGTATTTTGTTTATTGGTTGGATCCGTTAATCGCCCTCGTTTTGTTAATCCTTCCTTTCGTTTCGTAGTGCCGTGTGTTCGTTTGTGCATTCAAATCCTTATTCGCGTGTTTTGTATAGAATGGTTTTCTTGTTCTTGTTACGGCGCGTGCGGAGCGCGGGACGTGACATCCCCGCCCTTGGAGTTCAAATTTCCAAAGGAAATTTGACTGATGGTATCTCTGAGTTCGCTCAAGGCGGACGTAGATGTCGTTGGTAGTTAAGTGACTACCGGTGTTATCGATATCCCTTGAGGTTGTGCTGTTTGATCATCGATATTTCGTCTTCTTTTGAGGTATAGTAGCGGGTGGGTGACTGAGCCGCATATTGCTCCTAATAGGGCGATTCCGCATTCGTAAGTTTCACGTAACTGGTATCCGTGTGCGGCTATATATATTATTGTCTTGATTAGTTTAAATATTGCGAGTATTCCAAATATTGCTGCACTGACAGTTCCAAATTCCATAAAACCAGTCCATAAGCTTGATACGGTATTTTTCGCTATTGTCGTTAATGTGTTTTGTCCATCATTCCCAGGATGTTTACTGCTCCAGGGACGATTGTTTTTCCTGTTGCTCCTCTGGCCAATGCGTTCAAGACTGCAGATTTTCTGCCGGGAACATGACGTGGTCCCGTAGTGCATCGAGGTCTTTTGGGTATACATTCCGCTCGTGGCCAACGACGATGGTGCTGAATATCGCCACGTTTGGCGCACGTCCGGGCGGAGTTCCTGTGGTGCGATTCCTTTGCCAAACGGGTAGTTCCGAGTAGCATTTTGTTGTATGTCGTACATTTACTTGTACCGGAATGCATTTGACTATATGGACCGCTTCTCCTGCGATCAAAGCCATGTGTCCTGGGTTTTGGTTATGGTGTATGCAAATTCGTCGGGCGGTAAGTTTGCCAAGCTTAAAGCGTTCTCTATTAGTTTCTTCTGTGTGGTGTATCTTTGTGTCAGTGTATCATGGTATAATGTTTTCATTTCTCGAGTTTATCAGAAATAGGAATAACCTTTTATAGAAAAAGAAAATTTTATATTTATATATATTTGTTAAGGAAATTCGAGGATATGGGAATACAAATTATTGCCTACATTTCCCACACAACAGTTATACATCTATATTACTCTCTGAAGAACGTCTTGCACGCATGCTGGTCGCCAACCGACTATCCTAGATTCTTCTAACATCTGGCAACAGTCTTTTGTCTCCACTAAGACCTTGACGCCCTCTGGCCCTTACACACACACTCTCATGTACAGTGTAAATGTATCACTTCCCTAACAATGTTATATTTTTTTTCTTTCCTTTTTCCTTCTTCCCCTTTTTCTTTTTTTTTTGTTTTTTTTTATTGTTAAAACCTTTGTTTTATTTTAGGTTTTACGTACTTGTTATCAGTGAAAATAAATATTATGAATACTACTTGGATTGTAATTATATACATATATGCGTACGTATTGGTAAGTAGTATAAATGAGATTTGTTTTATTGTTATAAATATATAAGTATATATCATCAATAGGAATAAATATCACAAATGTACCTTGTTTTGGAGTATATATACATATATGCGCGTGTAATGGTAAATATGACGGCTTATTTTTATGAGTCACTTGCATTATCAATGGAAGTGAATGTTATAAATATCGCCAACTTTACAACATGCGTGTATATATATATAGTGGTGAACATAAGTGAAAATTATATGCATAGTTATAAATGTTGTTTGTTTACAGGTGGATAGCATCAGTGTTTGGTTTCGTGAGTGGCGTACAAATACTTTACAGTTCCATTGTGTGGATTGCTATTCATGTTCTTCCATCCGTCGTTCAGAAAATGGTTGATGAGTTCGCCATCAGTTCTGTACACACTGTTACGCCGCGCGACTCTCTGCCTGGCCCAGGTCACACACCGCGGGCCAGACGGACACTAGAGGTCCGCTCGTCCGCACGGCGTACCCTCATTATTCTTAAGCACCGTCCATAAATCATAGATTTACGAGAAAAGGTCCTTTAAACAAAACAAACATCTGGTCCCGAGGAGTTTCTAAACACTATTGTCTACCACGGCTGGACAAGGGAAAGTTGGTTTTTCTCACGCACGCTGCAACTTTCCTCCCACTAACCACTTTCTCTCGAGGGCGGTTAAGACCCTTCGTTTAACCAATTAAAAACGCAGCCTACTCCCGCACTCTCCTAAATAACATCGGCACCAACAAATCCGATGGTCCCGTGCGCTAGACACACCCATCCTTAGCTTTCCTCCGACACATCATCGTCTCCCAGTACAGTACTGATTTTACATCCTTCGAACGGTCAACATCCTTCGAGCGGGTATACACACCCGCAGATCAGTCACTCATTCATCTCGTACATACGCACCAGTGTAACTATCCTCGTTATAAGTTGTGGAATAAACGGTGAAATATAACTTACTACTGTGTCACATTCATTCAACCACCTCTGTTATCTTAACCGAAACAGGGGAACGACTACTTCGCGGCGTCGATTCACCGAATCGTAGCGAGAATTTACGCCTCTCGCTGACGCGTTTTCCTCGCGACCGCGTCTCTCCGCGAACGGTCGTAACACACACATATAAAAATAGTTAATGTATATATGTAGTATCGTGAGTGAGAGGCCTGGGAGTTGGCGGGTGAACCGCGTGGAATGTCGCGAGAGCCGAGGCGTTTGTTTTTGATCGCGTAGTTTTGGAAAGAGGAGACCTACGTGATCTTGGCCACGAGCGGTTACCAAGGGACGGGAGAAACGGAATCAACAAACGGAGTTTGCGAGTGGCGTTGCCGAGAGAGTGTTGATTGCATTTTGTGAAAGTCGAGTCGTTATCTAACTATTTAGTTGTGCTGTTTTCTGTAAGTTTGGTATGAATAGTTCAGGTTGAACAACAATCGTCTTTTTCTGTCCGATTAACATCGGTATCATCCATTCCTTGTAAATATATTATATCACAATATTACATATATATATTATTTATTTTTTTTTTATATATATAATTTTCGTTTGGATCTGTTCCTTTGTACGAATACTGTATCCCTGTATATAATATAATATATATAATATGTTATAATTATGTTAGTTGTTATTTATTATATATAGTTTCCTTAACTCTCTCCCCCTTTTTCTTGTTTTTTTTTTTTTTTTTTTTTATTAGTACCTAACATTGCTATTATGATGCTCTATTGTATTGCATTGGCTGTTATTTGTATGTGCACGCGACGAATTTTTCAACATGGTCGCTCGCGTGTCTCTTTGGTATGGCGTTGGTTTAATGTCAACAGTAACGTGTTGTTGAAATAACTAATTAATTGTTAATCACTATAATTTTATTTAGTAGTGTTTTGTAATATTGTTTTGTGTTTCATGATATTGTGTGTGTCAATACCGTGTGCTACTTTAATGCGATAGCATGGATTGTATTGTTACCGAATTTCAATAGTCATTGTTTCGATTATACGTGACTTGCATTTATGTAAGTCTCGTTTAATTTAGTTAATGTTTTGTGTATTGTGTTACCAGTTATTTCGTGTAGCATAACTTTATTCCTTTGCACCGAGTTCAGTCATGTCTTGTCGTTAATATTTAGTTAGTCTATCTTGATTAATATATATATTTAACAAATATTTAAGAAACAATGGCGAGTGTAGTGGAATCGTTGGACGAAGAAATGGTTTTGATATTGTCGGAAAAGCGTAAAGCATGGGATGCGAACTGTCGCGATATGAGTGCAAAACTCGCCGAATTACAAAGCGGCTTATTCGAACTTAAAACAAAACAAGAACCTAAAACACCCGTATCGCCGCCGACAACGCAACAAGAGACGGTCCAGCCGAGTGGACATACCCAGCCAATTAAGCTAAAAGATGCGATCGAATCGGTGCCAGTGTTTGACGGATATCGACCATCGGTATTCCACTTTTTAAGAGCTTGTGAGCGCGCGCGAAATATGATTCCCAGATATCAAGAACCTCAATTGGTAAAATTTTTAGTAAATAAGCTCCGTGGACACGCGCTCCTCGCCATCGAAGACACAGAATTAATGAGTCTAAACGATTTCGGAAACAAATTAAAGGATCTATTCGGCCCAAAGAAATCTCTTAACGAATATAAAGGGGAATTAGGAACGATATTTCAACGACCCGGGGAAGACATATTACATTATATGGATCGCGTTAGAAATCTTAGATTGGCAATAATGGACGGAGAAAGAGGCGACTACGGCATCATATCCCCCGATATCCAAGATACTATAGATTGGGAAACGAAAGAAGCTTTCGTTAAAGGACTTCCGAACGAGGTATATGTGCGAGTAAAAATAGCAGGGTACCATACTTTAGAAGATGCGTACCGTCAAGCCGTCAAAGCAACACACGAATTGAAACAAATAACCGATAGAACGCGACCCCAACGACCGACACCCTCGAACTATTACAGACGCGACAACGCACATCCTTCGAACACTAACAACAATATCAGGAACAACCGCCAAGATCGAAGATCGCTACCTCCATCGCAGAATTTTTTGAATTCTACAAGACAAAATATCACGTGTAACTATTGCAAAAAACCCGGGCATCTAGTGAAAGACTGTTACAAATTTAAAGCCCGAGTAGATGCCGGATTAATCGTACCCTATGCTTCGAGACCATCGGGAAACCAAACACGTCCTTCGGGAGAATGGGGCGAGCCACGAAGGAACGATACGCCGAATCGCCCAAGAGTACAGGCGGCAACCAGGCGACCGGCGCCGACGGCAACAAACACAACAAGGACAGCCATCCCCGCGAGATCGACTCCACCACCCATAACGAGAGACAGAGCGAACGCAATGCCGACCATAAGATCGAACGAACAACCACTAAATATTGTGGGGGAGTCATCCCACAACCAAACGAGGTCACAGACAGAGAATCCAGAATCTCAAGGCAAAAGGAAAAGAGTGAAGCACAAGCAACCGGCGAAGGAAAATCATCAGGAGTTGAATTCAGATTCGGAAGGCGACCTCTCCGAATTATTTCAATAAAATTTAACGATTCCCCAACGACCCCAACTGCACGAATAGTTTCCCCAGATCTAAAGACTAAGACGAGTTTATTATTAGACTCTGGATCGGAAATCAACATTATCAAGAAACCTGCTATACTCGATTCAGCCATCATCGACGAAAAGGAATCAATCGAAGTGCGAGGAATTACGGCAACGAGCCTGGTCTTCTTAGGGCAGACGGTAATACAGGTTGCGGGCCATCCGGTTGTTTTTCATGTAGTCGATGATTCATTGCTAATCGATCAAGACGGAATCCTAGGATCCGAATTTTTTGCAGGTTGTAAGGCTCGTTTAGATTATGAGGGAAAACATATCAGATGGGGAAATATTTATATTCCCTTCGATACTAAAGAAAAAATAATTATACCGAAGCGAAGTTCAATAACGTGTTCGATTAATATCGCTAATCCAGAGATAAAAGAGGGATTTATTCCAAGAATCGAGCCGAACAAGGGAATCTATCTTGGTAATGCAGTTGTGAGGAATCATAAAGGAAAAGGTTACATAAGAGTAATAAATACTACTTCGAGAGATTACGTATTTACAACACCAACGATGGTAATTAAAGAATTTGAAAATCCCCCCCCCCCGCCCCCGCTTCCTAGGACAGCGTGCAATACAGTTCTAAGATCGGAGGAAAGTAGATACGATAAAATAAATGAGTTACTACGACTCGAACATTTGAACGAAGAAGAAAAGGAAAATGCTAAAAAATTGATTCGTAATAATCAAGATAGGTTTCATATTCCAGGAGATACATTGGAAGCAACCGAAGTTCTGGAACATAGGATAATTACAACGGATAATATACCCATCAATACTAAACAGTATCGATATCCACCAATACATCGAGAAGAAATAAATCGACAGGTCCAAGAACTACTAGATACGGACGTAGTGGAACCATCAATATCTCCATATAACTCCCCGTTATGGATTGTGCCCAAAAACCCGATTCGCAAGGAAATAAGCGCTGGAGATTAGTCATCGATTATAGAAAATTGAACGATAAAACGATTGGCGATGCCTTCCCACTACCCAACATTACAGAAATATTGGATCAATTAGGAAGTGCAAAATATTTTTCCACGTTTGACTTGGCATCGGGCTTTCACCAGATCCGTATGTCACAGGAAGATGCCCACAAAACTGCATTTTCGACACCATACGGGCATTTTCAATTCAAAAGAATGCCCTTTGGATTAAAAGATGCCCCAGCAACATTTCAACGTTTGATGAATTCAATATTATCTGGTCTGCAAGGAATAGAACTATTCGTCTATCTGGATGACATAGTGATTTATTCCACGTCTCTCCAAGAACACGAAATTAAATTTAATAAATTAATGGAAAGACTGAGGAAAGCTAAATTACGATTACAACCTGATAAGTGCGAATTTTTACGACACGAGGTGAATTATTTAGGACATATAATTAGTGAGGATGGCGTGAAACCCGACCCAAAGAAAGTCGAAGCCGTATCAAAATTTCCACGACCAAAGAGGGCGAAAAATATCAAACAATTTCTGGGACTAGCAGGATATTACAGAAGATTTATACCCCGATTTCCCCAAGGTCGCGAAACCATTGACACAACTATTAAAGAAAGACACTTCCTTTAAATGGACAGAAAATCAAGAAAACGCATTCAATAATTTAAAGACAGCGTTAGTGACGAAACCCATCCTGCAATATCCAGACTTTTCGAAACCCTTTAACCTTACTACAGACGCATCAGGATATGCAATAAGCGGTGTACTGAGTCAAGGGCCAATCGGAAAGGATTTGCCGATTGCGTATGCCTCAAGGCTATTAAATCCCGCCGAACAAAACTACTCTACCATAGAAAAGGAGTGTCTGGCAATTGTTTACAGCGCAATGCACTTCCGACCGTATCTTTACGGAAGAAAGTTTACCATCGTAACCGATCATAAACCTTTAGTGTGGATGCATTCTATCAAAGATCCTACTTCAAGAATTTGGAAATGGAAATTAAAGTTATCGGACTTCGAATTTGATATTGTATACAAAGAAGGCAGGGCGAACGCAAACGCAGACGCATTATCTAGGAACCCTCCGGAAGTTTGTTTACCAATCAGAAAGAGAGAGGAAGTCTCACCGATTCGCTATCCTGTCTCAAAAAGATTCGAAATAGATACGTCAACCGAAGACTCTCCCATATTCGAAGCTAAACCACACGTCTTGCCTCAATCCAGTGATTCTAAAAATCAAGGAAAGGGTTTTACCCGAAAACATTTTACAATAGAAGAAACCCCCATAAAATATTTAGACCAAGCATTAGCAGAAATCGATGTAAGTACAGATAGAGAAATAACCAATCGAGAAAAAGAAGGCACGGATACAACAAGCGAAAAAGAGACCTCCACTGTAATTCCAGAACTAATTCGACAACGAGAAAAGGACACGAGACCTACGATAATTGCGGAACTAAGAATTTCAGAAACCCGAGACTCAATTGCGAGAGTAAATGACCATAAAGTAGTATTTATAGATATACATGGCAATCCGATTGATAAAGGAGCCTTAGAAATGAAGGAAACGGGAAAATTACCTCGTTATGAAGATTTAATGTTAGAAAAAGCAAGATTGAATTACGATTTTGGAAAATACATTGTATTCCTACCGATAAAGGAAAATAGAAATATTCCAATAACACCAGAAAATTTATTAAACTCGCTAAGATCTCTATTAGACGCAGTAAATGAAAATCAGTTAACTTCGTTCAGCATTAGCAAAGGAAACTTGGAGGAAATACCCTGGCGATATACAATCAGAAAATTAAAGGAAATATTTATGGAAAAAACCTTAACCATCACCATTTGCACTGGGGAAGTAATTACCCCATCTGTGGAAGCGCGGAACAACATAATACGAGAAAAACATGAAACAAGCGTAGCAGGACACAAAGGAATAACAAAAACTTATCAAAGAATACGACAACATTACTATTGGTAAAATATGAAAAAGGAAATTCAAGATTACGTAAGAACATGTAAGGAATGTCAATTGAAGAAACTCACAAGAATAAAAGCAAAGCAACCAATGGTACTTACAGACACACCAGGTAAAGCGTTCGATAAGGTTAGTATGGATATTATAGGTCCATTACCAAAAACCCAAAAGGGAAACGAATATATATCAACTATCCAAGACTTATTAACAAAATACTCAATTGGGATTCCACTAGGAGGAATCTCTTCAGCGGAGATAGCGGACGTTTTTGTAAAGCGATTTATTTGTCGTTTCGGGTCACCGAGAGCTATTCTCACTGATCAAGGAACGAACTTTACATCCTCACTAATGAAGAAAGTAGCAAAGAGATTCCGCATCAAACAATATACCACGACGGCATATCATCCACAAAGTAACGGTTCAATCGAAAGATCTCACCACGTGCTGATAGAATATCTCAAATTATACATTGAAAATTCCAAAAATTGGGACGAATGGGTAGAATTAGCTATGTTTTCCTATAATACCTCTGTACACGAAGGAACGAAATTCTCCCCGCACGAATTAGTTTTTGGACATCTAGCCAGAGAACCTACTGGTGAAGTAATAATCGAAGAGAACATGGAACCAACTTACGCAGAATATGTCGAAGATCTGTTCGATAAAATTAACACCGTACAACGAATGGCAAGAGAAAATTTGATAAAATCCAAACTAAGATCAAAAGAATATTACGACCGACGAATCAACCCCCAAGATTTTAAAGTAGGAGATTCGATATATTTACTAAAAGAACCCAGTAAAGGAAAATTCTCCGATCAATATACTGGACCATACAAAGTGCTAGAAATCTTGCAGAACCAAAACGTCAAGATCGAAGTAAAAGGGATTCCGCGAACGGTGCATTTAAACAAGTTAAAACTAGCGCATAATCGAAATAAGCAATGAATAAAGCGATTTCAGTGGGCAACGTAGTGCGGTAGTATATGTTATAGTGCTGTTTGTCGAATAATACAGATATCGAACACCTAAAAGGAAAAAGGAAAATTATTATACGTGTTTCAATTATTGCTTAAATATAAAACGTGTTAACTCAATGAACAATTAACTAGTGAAAGCGAAAGTTACCTTGTGAACAAGTGATCAACATACAAGAAAGTGTACGTGCAAGTATAGGTTATGGATCGTTGTTCGTGGAACACAATGTATGACAGCTACCTAAAATAAGTGAATAAATTAGTTTCAGTTGTCTCGGTGCAAAATACAAGGTTACTAAATGTTATAATTATATTATGGATAAATCAAAAGGAGGTGTAACACTGTTCGTCGAATAATACAGATAGCGAAAACCTAAAAAGAAAAAGGGAAAATTATTATGTGTACTCCAATTATTGTTTGAATATACAACATGTCGATTCAATAAATAATTAAAAGAGGGGAAGTGAAAGTTACCTTGTAAACAAGTAATCATCATACAAGAAGGTCTACATGCAAAATAGGTTATGGCTCCCTGCTTCCGGAACACCATGTACCAGCTGAAAATAAACGAACGAATTAACTTCAATTGCCTTAATGCAAAGAGCAGCATCGCTAAATGTTATAACGGTGCTGTGGAGGCGTGGCACTGTTCGTCGAATGACACAGATAGCGGAAACTTGGAAAAAGAAAAGAAGTTTATTACGAGTGTTCCAATTACTGTTTGAATGTAAAACGTGTTAGTTCAACGAATAACGAAAACAGTGAAAGTGAAACTTACCTCGTGAACAATCAATCACCATACAAGGAAATGTACATGCATGGATTTCGCAGATTAACAAGAAGAAATAAAATAGCTGATAAATATAGAAAGTGGTTAGAAAATAATTAAGATAGATTAATTGAGAGTTAGTAATAAATATAACCGGAGTAAAAGGATATTTTATTATGTATTAATCTACGTAGTATTGTTATATTATTATATCTAACATGTAGAAATGGATTTTGTACGCATATATGTATATAATTCCAATCCAAGTAGTATTCATAATATTTATTTTCACTGATAACAAGTACGTAAAACCTAAAATAAAACAAAGGTATTAACAATAAAAAAAAACAAAAAAAAAGAAAAAGGGGAAGAAGAAAAAAAAAGAAGAAAAAAAAGGAAAGAAAAAAATATAATATATATAAATATAAAATTTTCTTTTTCTATAAAAGGTTATTCCTATTTCTGATAAACTCGAGAAATGAAAACATTATACCATGATACACTGACGCAAAGATACACCAAAGAGAAGAAACTAATAGAGAACGCTTTAAGCTTGGCAAACTTACCGCCCGACGAATTTGCATACACCATAACCAAAACCCAGGACACATGGCTTTGATTGTTATTTAATAAGGTTTTGGGTTTATAAAATAACGATTCACTTAGATTCGTTTTCTCCAATATATTTCAGTCTTATAACACGTCTTACCACACAGGAATCTCCAAGTCAATAGAACAACGTGGTCGACTTCTAAGACAAAAGAGCGTCGTTAGAAGTCGTACCAACTTAGCTTGTAGTAAGCAGCGATCGTACCAACTTAACATTTCTCAACACTCCCCTTTGATCGCTAGTTTCTACAAGCCCCATAGCTTTGGTAAATTGCTGAGTCTTAATCCTATTTAGGCCTTTGGTGAGAATGTCAGCCACATTCTCAGGACTAGGTACATAAGTATAATCTAGTATCCCCCTCGATACGCAGTTCTTAACGTAAAAGTAACGCACTTGGACGTGCTTAGAACTCTCAGCAACTATTTCGTCCTTTGACCATGAAATAGCTCCGATATTATCGCAGAATATCTTGCAGGGGCGAGGGCAATATGACAGTTGACCCAATTCCTTTAACAGTAAAGAAATCCACACTGTTTCCCTTGCTGCTTCCTGCATTGCCACAAATTCCGCTTCGCACGTCGATTGAGCTATAATCGGGTGTTTTTTGGATAGCCAGGATATCGCACCACCAGCGAGTATGAACACATACCCGCTCCTGGATTTCCTGTCTACCGTACAACCCGCAAAATCCGAGTCGCAAAACACCTTCAGAGGTTGCCGGGTCCTTTGGTATACTAACTTCAAGTCTTTGGTCTTTAGTAAATATCTGAATACCCGCTTCACTGCTTTCCAATCGGATACAGTCGGATTCGCGCATCTTTGGCTTAGTTTCCCTATTGCACACGCAACATCAGGACGACTTACAGTAGCTACATACATTATGTGCCCCACAGCTTGTTCATATAATTTACTGTCGAAAGGCTCATCACGTTCAATATCAAAACCAGCCTCACATTCTCTAGCTAGCGGTGTCGACACTCCCACCACCCCAACCTCACGAGTAATGTCAAACAGATCCAGCATTTGACCTATCTGTACAGATTGATCGAATACTACAGTGGTGCTGTTTGGCTTACTCAGGTGGATGGACAGAAATTGAGTGTCTACACCTAGCATTCTAACATCTAATTTGTCCTTAATCCTAGTTTTGAATATCTCAATCCACTCATTCGTCCCAAACACAAGGATGTCGTCCACATACACAGCTACAATAAATTTTTTAGACGCATCCACATACACAACATGGACCACTCACGCATGGGTTCAGACTCATACCTCTTAAAATGCTATTGATGTGTCTAAACCACATTCTTCCAGCTTGCTTCAGTCCATACAGGCTCTTTTTGAGCTTACACACAAATTTAGTTCTGTCTTTACCTGGAACTCTAAAGAGTTCTGGTTGCTCCATGTATATATCCTCATCCAGAGGGTTGTTGAGATACGCACATTCCACATCGATGTGCTCGTAAACCCACTCATTTTCCGCACATAGAGCAAGCAGAATTCTTAGAGTTCTGCGTTTTACTATTGGATTAAAGGTTTCTGAATAATCTACTCCAGGCCTCTGCCAGAATCCCCGAGCTACTAGCCTAGCCTTATACCTATCAGGGTCTCTCTTTATCACAAGCACCCACTTACAGTATATAACGTTTTTATTTAAGAGTCTTTCCACAATGTCCCACACATCTTTACTTTTTAGATTGTCTAGTTCCTTCCTTATTGCATCAGTCCATTTTTGAGCGTCTGGCCCCCTCAGGGCTTCATACATATTCACAGGTACACACACGTTTTGAGCTTTACAAACAGTCGCAGTGTGAGCACAACAATCACATATTCTTGGTTTGTGTAGTCTTGCCGACCTCCTCGGCACAAACGGTACACTCACAGTATTCACTGGATTGTCCTCACACGTTAAACTGTCCACAAAGTAGTCGGTTTCCCCTTCGTCGTTTTCTCCGTCACTCTGTGTCTCGACGTCAGTTTGACCGGCTTCTCCCCTATGTTCAAAGGCTTCTACATCCCATATCCATTCCGAGGACTTATCCTTTATATGGTTCGTTTCCGCCTTAGCGCTCTTGTAGGGAAACGTGTTCTCCACGAACCTGACATGACAGGATATTATCACCTTTTGGATCTTCGGTAGGTAAATTCTATAACCTTTGACCTGTCTGTCATATCCCACAAATATCCCCTCATCCGCTCTGCTCTCGAATTTTCCTCCGCTTGGACTCTTTAGATACCAGACTCTGCATCCAAACACTCTCAGTCTGTTTATCTCCCCTTGGAGGTCACATCCCTTACCCTTCCATAATTCCAGTGGGATCTTGTCTCCGATGGCAGCGGATGGGCATAGGTTTCTTATGTGGCATGCCGTGTTCGCAGCCTCCCCCCACAGATAGTCAGGGAGTCCAGATTGGATGAGTAAACATCTGGACATCTCGACCAGGGTTCTGTTCGCTCGTTCGGAGACCCCATTTTGTTCAGGGTTTCTAGGAACAGTTTTCCTGTGTAAGATGCCTTTCTCCTTCAGGTAGTTCTCGAAGTTTTCTCCTGTGTACTCACCCCCGTTATCTGTTTGAAGGGCACTTATCTTGGATTGGTGTAAAGCCTCCACCTCCGCCTGGTACTCCTTGAAGCACTTGAGTCCTTCATTCTTCCTACTGATGATTCTGACGTTGACACATGTGGTGGGCTGTCTTCGGAAATGGTACTTTTGTCATTTTCCCTTTCACGCAGACCCCGCATGGTTCCTCATGTATCCTAGAGCCCTCCTTCACGTTCCTCACAGGGATCTTTCTCATCGCGTCCCCATGTAGATGACCTAACCTCTCATGCCATGACACGATACCTTTGTACGCCTTAGCTTCAATAACCTCGGCGTGGTCGTCATCATTTCCAGGTTCTTCTTGATCGTTCTCCATGGAAACGTTTGCTACATGCCTCTCAGGTGGTATTGTCTCTAGGTAGTACACGTTGTCTCCTACCTTTGAGTTAAATACCACATCCCCATGCCAATTGAGTGATCGAGATTAGATTTACATCTAATTCAGGCACCCACAGGGCGTTCGACAAGGATAGACTCCACCCGCCACAGGCTTTGGTCATCTTCACGACGATCGTGCCTTTTCCCTTGACTTCCAGGTACCCCTTACCAATCCGGATCTGTCCAGTCGCAGGCACGAAGTCCACGAACCGATACCTATCCGGGGTCATATGGTTTGAGGCTCCCGAGTCAAGATAGCTGATCCTGTCCCTTTCCACGTGGTTGATAGATGATAAAGCCAGTGTGGAGATAAGTCCCTTGGATCTCGGTTTATCTTCCGATCCTTTCTCCACTTTGTTTTCTGGGTCTTTCTCTTCCTTGTCTTCTTTTCCCTCATGGCAGTTGTACGATATGTGGCCTCGTTTTCCACATTTATAGCATTTTTTATCCTAAGGGTTTTTGTGCTTTTTCTTAGCGCCATCTTGATTTTGTTGGGGCTTGGTCTTCGATTGTTTGCAAGCCGCCATTGCACTGTTCTTCTCGGAGGGACCCATGGCCGCTTCCATTCTCCTTTCCTCAAGTAGGAGATCGGATTTCACGACCCTCGAGGTTAGATTCTTATCGAGTCTCACCGTCCTAAGATATGTCGCGTAGTTTGGGTCCGCCACGAGGCCGGCTAAGATGAAACACGCCATCATGTGGTCTTCGATTCTTAAACCTGCGTTTAATCCTAACTGGATTAATACCGCAATTACAATGCGCGTTCAAAGATAAAGTTTTCTTTTTACTTAGTCGCGGCTCTCTTTTCTTGACCGAAAAACTAAAGACACCGAAGCGCAAAATACTATACAAAATTTCTAAAGATGAGCGCAATAACGAACGTAATAACAATGAACACAAAGAGTGAACAAAATAATTATGAACCGTAATAACGAAGATCGCAATAATAATGAACAAAGAATAATGAACGGTAATAACAATGATCACTATAATAATGAGCGAAGAATAATGAACGAAGAATAATGAACGTAATAAGAATGTTCACCGGAATAATAATGAGCAATGAACGTAATAAGAATGTTCACCAGAATAATAATGAGCAATGGACGTAATAAGAATGTTCACCGGAATAATAATGAGCCCTGCTCTACGTTGCTTTGCTTATTTATGCCATTCCCCACGGGGTGGTGGTCCGCTGGGGGTACGCTTATGATTGTTTTTGCGATTTTGATGTTTTTCCCTTTCTTGTTGT